>NC_088239.1:66925756-67130756 GCF_036934945.1 Oncorhynchus masou masou | reverse complement strand
TTACAGACGAACTAAAGGCCCCTATGGACCAGCATGTCTGAGTGGGAATAACAGGACACAGTTAGTATTAGAGAGTTTCACATGATTTATATTACCCAACAACTACTGGAACTAAAGACAAAAGCGCATGGACCACCCCTACGCAAAATGTATGCCGCATGACTGTAAGTCGCTTTGGATAAAAGATTCTGCTAAATGGCGTATATTATGTTATTTACACATTCTAATGGGCGAAATGTGTGTGTGAGTGTGTGCTACTGTGTGTGTCTGCTACCGTGTGTGTGTCCACTCACCACTGACATTGAGATGAACTGTATCCTGGGTGTCCTCCATCCCATGCATGACTTCGCAGCGATAGAGCCCAGCGTCGCTAGCCCTCAGGTGGACAACGATCAGCGAGGCATCCCCTACTGCCTGGGGGTGGCTGGGCACAGACACCCTTCCCTTGTACTCCTGCCCCACCTTGATCACTCCTCCATGGGCCACCAGCACCACACGCTCCCCATCTCCCTCCACCTTGCTCCACTTGATCCTCAGCTGGTCCTCTTGGCCCTGGGTGCTAGGGGTGAGTGTGGGGGTGTGTGTGGTGGGGGTGATGGAGAAGTGGCATGGTAGCACCACCCTGCCAGCCAGAGAACCACTAACGGGGGCAGCCTTCTCTACCGTCATCCTCCATGATGGATCTAAAGACAGAGAAAGAGGGAGTTACTATCTAGCCATGCAAGTAAGGACACAAGTGTCTATATTATCAAAACTGATGAGCAAGTATATGAGGTTTGGGATCATGGCTAGGGATCGGGGTTAAAGGTCATAAAGTGAGGGTCTAGGTCAGGGCTTAATAGTTAAAATGACTACAGAATGAGCATGTACAGTTATATCAGGTTAGATAGCACACAGGGTGGATGGGTGTAATTCAGGACAGATCGCCTGCAAGTCACTAAATAACAAAGAGCAGACACAGAGCATGGGTTTAGTTTGTGAATGGGTTAAGTTTGTGAATGGGTTTAGTTTGTGAGTGGGTTTAGTTTGTGAATGGGTTTAGTTTGTGAATGGGCTTAGTTTGTGAATGGGCTTAGTTTGTGAATGGGCTTAGTTTGTGAATGGGCTTAGTTTGTGAATGGGTTTAGTTTGTGAATGGGTTTAGTTTGTGAATGGGTTTAGTTTGTGAATGGGTTTAGTTTGTGAATGGGTTTAGTTTGTGAATGGGCTTAGTTTGTGAATGGGCTTAGTTTGTGAATGGGCTTAGTTTGTGAATGGGTTCAGTTTGTGATGGATCATTTTTGTCTTCTTCTACTGCCTCTTAAGGGGAAAGTAATCAGAAAGTAATCAGATTACGTTACTGAGTTTGGGTAATGCAAACATTACGTTAATGATTACAATTTTGGACAGTTAACTAGTAACTAACAGATTACATTTAGAAAGTTAATTATACAACCCTGTGTGCATGTGTGTGCGTGTCTTGAGCATTGAGAAAGATGAATGGAGCTGCGTGAATGTCTCTTTCTGCTTTTGTGTAAAACTAATGACCTGTTTCCAGTTTGTCAGTGAAAAAACACCCACACGCATACACACATACACACACACATACACACAAACACATACACACACAGCAAGACTCACCTTTTTCAGCTAAAGCAGAACAGAGAAACATCAGCCAGAGCAGCTGTCTGAGATGTAACATTTCTATAGAACCTGTGGAACCAATACACACTGAGTTCATTATATCAACATGATCATGAATGACATACAGTATATACTTACTTTAACATAAACTGTAGCGATGGAGGGGGGAAATCCAGAGTGGGACCTAAACTAGTGACTCTACCTTTTGTTACATGTACTTGAACTCCAGGGCCCTCACCTTGCATGGCCCTATTGGAACAACTATGCACAGTCAGTTTTTACTACAAGTATTGACCAAGTCTGAGCAAGTGACATACTGTCGGCTGATGTAAGTAATCAAATCAAAGTTTATTTGTCACGTGCACCGAATACAACAGGTGTAGACCTTACAGTGAAATGCTTACTTACAGGCTCTAACCAATAGTGCGAACAAAAGGTGTGTGTGTGTGTGTGTGTGTGTGTGTGTAGGTAAGTAAAGAAATAAAACAACAGTAGAAAGACATTTGAAAAAAGAGTAGCGAGACTACATACACCTGTTAGTCAGACTTATTGAGGTAGTATGTAGATATGGTTAAAGGGACTATGCATATATGATGAACAGAGAGTAGCAGTAGTGTAAAAGAGGGGTTGGCGGGTGGTGGGACACAATGCAGATAGCCCGGTTAGCCAATGTGCGGGAGCAGTGGTTGGTCGGCCCAATTGAGGTAGTATTTACATTAATGTATAGTTAAAGTGACTATGCATATGTGATAAACAGAGAGTAGCAGCAGCGTAAAAGAGGGGTTGGGGGGGCACACAATGCAAATAGTTTGGGTAACCATTTGGTTACCTGTTCAGGAGTCTTATGGCTTGGGGGTAAAAACTGTTGAGACGCCTTTTTGTCCTAGACTTGGCACTCCGGTACCGCTTGCCATGCGGTAGTAGAGAGAACAGTCTATGACTGGGGTGGCTGGGGTCTTTAACCATTTTTAGGGCCTTCCTCTGACACCGCCTGGTGTAGAGGTCCTGGATGGCAGGCAGCTTAGCCCCAGTGATGTACTGGGCTGTACACACTACCCTCTGAAGTGCCTTGCGGTTGGAGGCCAAGCAATTGCCGTACCAGGCAGTGATGCAACTAGTCAGGATGCTCTCGATGTTGCAGCTGTAGAACCTTTTGAGGATCTCAGGACCCATGCCTAATCTTTTTAGTTTCCTGAGGGGGAATAGGCTTTGTCGCGCCCTCTTCACGACTGTCTTGGTGTGTTTGGACCATTCTACTTTGTTGGTGATGTGGACACCAAGGAACTTGAAGCTCTCAACCTGCTTCAGTACAGCCCCATCAATGAGAATGGGGGTGTCCTCGGTCCTCCTTTTCCTGTAGTCCACAATCATCTCTTTAGTCTTGGTTACGTTGAGGGAGAGGTTGTTATTCTGGCACCACCCAGCCAGGTCTCTGACCTCCTCCTATAGGCTGTCTCGTCGTTGTCGGTGATCAGGCCTACCACTGTTGTGTCGTCTGCTAACTTGATGATGGTTTTGGAGTCGTGCCTGGCCATGCAGTCGTGGGTGAACAGGGAGTACAGGAGGGGGCTGAGCACGCACCCCTCGGGACCTCCAGTGTTGAGGATCAGCGTGGCAGATGTGTTGCTACCTAACCTCACCACCTGGGGGCGGCCCGTCAGGAAGTCCAGGATCCAGTTGCAGAGGGAGGTGTTTAGTCCCAGGTTCCTTAGCTTAGTGATGAGCTTTGAGGGCACTATGGTGTTGAACGCTGAGCTGTAATCAATGAATAGCATTCTCACATAGGTGTTCCTTTTGTCCAGGTGGGAAAGGGCAGTGTGGAGTGCAATAGAGATTGCATCCTCTGTGGATCTGTTTGGGCAGTATGCAAATTGTAGTGGGTCTAGTGTTTCTGGGATAATGGTGTTGATGTGAGCCATTACCAGCCTTTCAATAGACTATGTACTTAACATGATTATTTTTGTTTAGCCTTTGTGTTGAAATGCCTACATGCTAAATTTACTACAACCTGCTTCACTTCACTATGGTGTTGAAAGGTAAAACACAAAAACACAGAACTCGGAGCCCTATTGTCTGACAATAGAGAGTGGTGCTGTTCTGGAACAGGGGAACCAATGGACAAGAGACTCATAACTATAAAAGCTACAGCCACTAAGTAGTATAATGGAACTAATAAAAACCTTGTTGGGACACTGCGTTGAGTCGTATTGGAACAATCAGTGAAATTACACACTGAAAACAGCTTTGACAAGTAGGGACATCTCTCCAGCAGCTCCGTGGAAAATGGCTAAACACACACACACACCTGGCTGAAGCTGAGGGCAATGGGGACAACTTCACTCCAGATGTTCCTTCGCGCAATTGGACAACTGTGACGTGCGCCACTCAGAGGCGTCCCGAAACAGAAATGATAAATTCGCTTGCCTCTCGATCGTCTACAGCAGCAGCTGTGCTGAAAAGGTTATATGTTGTCGATCACTGTAAATGGCCTGGCCATTAAAGCGCTAACCCCTGGTGTGAGGTCTGTTAATGGAGCTGTTGTAGGCTATAGGTGCTCGATCATTGAGAACATTCCTCAACCTGAACACCCAAACACCTCTCTCTTTGAATGCCCGTGGATATACAGTATAGACGGTGATAAATCACATCAAGCAAAGCGTGAAAAATGTCAATGAGCAGACATCAATGTGAACCATCATCTACAACTGAGGCCTTGTTACTGCAAAACGTCTCATATGCGACGAAGAAAACGGTAGTTTATTAAAAAGTAATAATAAGACTAACCTTAGCTTATGACAAATGACAACAGGCATACTTAAAAAAGCAATTCAATCAAGCAACGATAATATCCTACCTTGGGTCCAGATATCCACCAACTACGTTTTCGATCAAATTTCCAAAGATCCCGGATTCTAGTTCCAGAACCAGACTAATATACGTTCTAGTTCCCGCTGTATAGAGCTCTCTTTCTCTCCTCAGAGCGCAATCTACTCGGACATCAGTTAGGAGTCTCCTCCAATCTGCCCCGGCTTCAAGTTCAAATCCACCTCACACCCACTACTATTATCCGTCACCAGCTAGAGGAGGGGCGCACATGCCCTACACACAAATGTCTATAACGCCCCGTATCATAAAACACAAGGGGGTAGAGAGAGAGAGAGAGAGAGAGAGAGAGAGAGAGAGAGAGAGAGAGAGAGAGAGATGGGGTTGCCTAAAACAATTTATGCTCCATAAGTTAAAATGACTCAGTAGCGTACCCAGGCAGAATCCCAACAAATAAGTTACCGGTAATCATTTCACAATGTTTTCAATGTCCTCCGGGATGCGATATAAATGATGCCATATAAGATAACTGTCTTTCCATCATTGTCTGTGTGTAGCCCCTCCAAAACAGATCATTATCAAACCACAGTTAACACACTAGAGAACACAACAGCCCTTGTTATGTTTTATCTTAGCCTTCACTTTGTTTTATTACACTGTATTAGAGTTCCATACACATATAGCATTACATAAGGAACTGACACTTTTGTTCATGATCTTAAAATAAGCACCCTGAGCTTTAGTTCATGTTCCTCCATCTTGAGGATACAAATATCCCTCACATTATTATAAATGATCCCATTGGTAAACAATGGTACAGTATAAAAAGACTTCTTCACTTCGGTCTATTTAACAGTCTATTTGGCTTCCTCTGTCATTCTGTTGAGTAATTTCAGCGATAGAGGATGGCACAGGATTGAGTGGTCGGGGAGTTCAGCTGGAACTAGAACGTCTTGGTAGGTGGAGAGATGGAGGATAGAGCAAGGGTGGCCAACCCTTTTCTCTAAAGCTCGTGGGCTTTAGTTCCAGCCCTGCCATTACACCTGATTCAGCTTGCCAAGGTCCTTATGATGAGCAGCTGATTAGTACCAGGTGTTGGCCACACCTGTGTAGAGGGATAGAGAGACAGAGAAAGCAAGTGATGGAGGATAGAGAGGGAAAATAGTGAGTGATAGAATATCCCAATGTGCTCCCTACCCCTTCCCCTTGGCCCTAACCTTTTGATGTTTGCAGATGTGGAAGGAATGTGGTGGAAGCTCCATCACTACACTGCTTATACCTATCCAGATCTTGTAGATTTACAAACATAAAAGGGTTCATTAGGGCTAAGGGGAAGGGGTAGGGAGCGAGCTGATAGAGTGACAGAGAAGTAAGTGATGGAGGATAGAGAGATAAAAGGAGTGAGGGATAGACAGAATTTGATGGAGGAGTGAAAGGTCAGTACTCAGAAGTCCTTAAACAGGTCTTCAGAGTCAGGACTGACATCAGTAGAATGCTTGAGAGCCTGATCCTCATTGGTTGCAGCCTTGGACGATGACGGGGGGTCCCTCCTTCCAACACACACACTAAAACATCAGTATAATCCAAACAGTAAAACAATGTACTGGTATTTATTGCATGTACTGCATCAGAGCAATGAGAGTGTGCTGGATTCTTTTTTCTCTCGAACCATGGCTGTATACCTTTATGAAAACCACATTGGAATGTATGCTACTGAGATTCAAGTGCAAGGAAGGAGGGGGAACAGGTCATTGGGCTAATGAAGCAGGTTTACAGCCTGTTCTCCATGTGGAAACAGGAAGTGTGTATCAGGTAGCCTGTTAGGCAGGACTGGAAACACATGGGCATGTTGAATACCTGTGTGTGTGTGTGTGTGTGTGTGTGTGTGTGTGTGTGTGTGTGTGTGTGTGTGTGTGTGTGTGTGTGTGTGTGTGTGTGTGTGTGTGTGTGTGTCTGTCTGTCTGTCTGTCAGGGAAAGCGGGGGAAAATCAAACATCAGCTTCACTCACCCGCTGAACGACCTACATCAAACAGAAGACAGTAGTGTGATTGACTACAGTCGGTCTGACACCACAGGTTGGCTTGTTAAAGGGTTCAACTTTAATACATTTTTACCAATTTATATCAGGTTTTCACTACATTTAGTATAGTATAGCATAGTGTTACTCATCCTGAAACACTCAAAGACTCATATCAACCCTGGAGGCAACACTCACAGGGAGAGATGGACTTCAATATAGAGTTTATCACACACACACACACACACACACACACACACACACACACACACACACACACACACACACACACACACACACACACACACACACACACACACACACACACACACACACACACACACACACACACACACACACACTGCACAGATGCACACATACACACACACTCAAACCATTAACACTCCCCCCAAATGTTCAAACAAAACATGTGAACCATTTTCACACACTTTGAGCTCTCTCCTGTGTGGAAACAGTGTGTCAGTAGTTGGGAGCAGTTTAAACTGTGTGTGTGTGTGTGTACTCATCTGAAAGCTGAGTCACTCCACTGTAACATACTACAGTGACTGCTAATGAGTAAACAGGTTTGATACACACCACTTTAACAGAGATATTAGTTATAATGCTGAACTAACAGCAGAACCTAACATCACTATCACAACAAACTCCTCACTTCCTTCACCATCTAACAGTCCCCTTGTTAAACACACCAATGTCAATGTTGTGTGTGTGTGTGTGTGTGTGTGTGTGTGTGTGTGTGTGTGTGTGTGTGTGTGTGTGTGTGTGTGTGTGTGTGTGTGCGTAGTGTATGAAGAGAGCAAAGCCATTCAACTTGTTATAAATCATTATCACCAATATGAACACATTTAAACTCCTGAAAGTAGTTAGGCAAGGTGAGATCACACAGGCATAGGGGAGTGCATGGAGAGATGAGAACAGTAGACTACGGATGGACACACATACATACGGGTGGTCCTGTGACACATCAGTAATCCCCTCCATGGTAATGTTTCTGTATGAAACAGAAGGTAGTACTGACTGATGTAAACACAGGTCCGTCTCTGAGCCTCAGATGGAGGAGATGAGTGTGTGTGTGTGCCAGGTATTGTTTACAAATCCAGTCACATGCAACCACACACATTGAGTACACACACAGAGCTGTATCAATACCAGGTCTTGTAGCGATTATAAGCGATTATCGTTTGCAGAGCTTGTGTGTGTGTGTGTGTGTGTGTGTGTACGTGTGTGTGTGTGTGTACATGTGTGTGTGTGTGTGTGTGTGTGTATCTGTGTGTGTGTGTATCTGTGTATCTGTGTGTGTGTGTGTATCTGTGTGTGTGTGTGTGTGTGTGTGTGTGTGTGTGTGTGTGTGTGTGTGTGTGTGTGTGTGTGTGTGTGTGTGTGTGTACTGCAGTCTATCTTAAAACAGAGAGGGCCAGTTTGTCATGGGAAAATCAGCCAATGCAGAACTGTAAACTGACAAATGCATTCTCTTGAACTAGTATAAAGCCTTTAACACAAGGACATGACAATAATACCATGTTTTACATAATCGTTATTATGAGAGCTACCAGTGGACAGTCGGTCTGCTCAACCTCCTTTGCTTTACCCAGAATCGACCAGGTGAATCCAGGTGAAAGTTATGATCCCTTATTGATGTCACTTATTAAATCCACTTCAGTGTAGATGAAGGGGAGGAGACAGGTTAAAGATGGATGTTTAAGCCTTGAGACAATTGAGATATGGATTGTGTAGGAGTGCCATTCAGAGGGTGAATGGGAAAGACAACACATTTAAGTGCCTTTGAACGCGGTATGGTAGTAGTTGGCAGGCTCAGCCACACCGGTTTGAGTCAAGAACTTCGCGCTGCTGGTTTTTCACGCTCAACAGTTTCCCATGTGCATCAGTAATGGTCCACCACTAAAAGGACATCCAGCCAACTTGACACAACTGTGGGAAGCATTGGAGCCAACATGGGCAAGCATCCTTGTGGAACGCTTTCGACACCTTGTAGAGTCCATGCCACGACGAATTGATTCTGTTCTGAGAGCAAAAAGGGGGTGTTCCTAATGTTTGGTATACTCAGCGTACACTACCGTTCCAGCTACGATAGTCATTTACAACATTAACAATGTCTACACTGTATTTCTGATCAATTTGATGTTATTTTAATGGACACAAAAATGTGCTTTTCTTTAAAAAAAAAGGAAATGTTTAAGTGACCCCAAATTTTTGAACGGTAGTATATGTGTAAACCTCTAAATAATGCATGTGTCACACCCTGACCATAGAGAGCCCTTGTTTCTGTATGGTGTAGTAGGTCAGGACATGACTAGGGGGTATTCTAGTTTATCATTTCAATGTTGTATTCTAGTTTATATTTTCTATGTTGGTGTTTTGTATGATTCCCAATTAGAGGCAGCTGGTAATCGGTGTCTCTAATTGGGGATCATATTTAAGTAGATATTTCTCCCACCTGTGTTTGTGGGATATTGTTTTGTGTCTGTGCACCACGTACACACATTTAGTGGTTCGTTTATTGATTTATTATTCTTTAAGTTTCACTTTACAATAAATATGTGGAACTCAACATCCGCTGCGCCTTGGTCCTGTTCTTACGACAACTGTGACAGCATGGGACGAGACCCGTAAAACAAGTGCACAATAACACGCAGCATGGAAGCCGATACAACGGCACAGGTAGTCACACAACCAACGGACATTATAACAATAACCGACAAGGACAATGTGGGACAGAGGGCACATATATGTTCCCCATTGTCCTTGTCGGTTATGGTTATAATGAGTACCTGTGCTGTTGTATCGGCTTCCATGCTGCGTGTTATTATGCACTAGTTCTATGGGTCTCGTCCCAAGTATTATTCAGAGGTTTACACCTCACTATTTTGTTTGGGTTGGGGGAAAATATGACGGATTCTGGCGCCTGTCTCCAATCATTATACAATGTGACATATAGATTGCATTTGATTACTGCTACTGTGCTATTTGGGTTGCTAAATACATTTGTCCCACCGTGCTTGATTTCTTGCCTTTTTCCCCCTATACATTTGAATTGTTTGACATTTTGCTGCATTGTTAGGAGCTAGTAACACAAGCATTTTGTTGCACCCGCTATAACACCTGCTAAACTGTGTATAAGGTCACGTTCTGGCCTTTATTTCCTTTGTTTTGTCATTATTTAGTATGGTCAGGGCGTTGGGGGGGGGCAGTCTGTTTGTTTTCTATGATTTGGGTATTTCTATGTTTCGGCCTAGTATGGTTCTCAATCAGAGGCAGGTGTCATTAGTTGTCTCTGATTGAGAATCATACTTAGGTAGCCTGGGTTTCACTGTGTGTTTGTGGGTGATTGTTCCTGTCTCTGTGTTTGCACCAGATAGAGCTGGTTTGGGTTTTCACGTTTTGTTAGTTTGTTCATGTGTAGTTTCTTTATTAAAGAACCATGAATAGAAACCACGCTGCATTTTGGTCCGCCTCTCCTTCAACTCAAAAAAACCGTTACAATAAGACCAATAAACTCTCATGTGATTGTCTAACCATCAGACATACAGGATGACTAGACCAGCTGTTATATCAACACCAGACTGCCAGGCTGAGAAATCAATCAGAGCAGAGAACAGCAGTTAAAACATGGCTGCTTCGGGTCTTATTGTGTTAACAGTTATTTCTCCTGGGGTACCAGCCTCCTCATGACCAGCTGGACCACCTGAAGCTACCGTGTGTGTGTGTGTGTGTGTGTGTGTGTGTGTGTGTGTGTGTGTGTGTGTGTGTGTGTGTGTGTGTGTGTGTGTGTGTGTGTGTGTGTGTACGCGCATGCGTGTGCGTGCGCAAGTATGTGTGTTCCAGTCTAAAACACAATCAGCATTACCATAAAGCCAGAGAGCCTGCAGGAGAGCAGGTGTTTTCTACAGGTTGTCCTCCCCCATAGTGCAGGAGACCAGGTGTTTTCTACAGGTTGTCCTCCCCCATACTGCAGGAGACCAGGTGTTTTCTACAGGTTGTCCTCCCCCATACTGCAGGAGACCAGGTGTTTTCTACAGGTTGTTCTCCCCCATACTGCAGGAGACCAGGTGTTTTCTACAGGTTGTCCTCCCCCATACTGCAGGAGACCAGGTGTTTTCTACAGGTTGTCCTCCCCCATGCTGCAGGAGACCAGGTGTTTTCTACAGGTTGTCCTCCCCCATAGTGCAGGAGACCAGGTGTTTTCTACAGGTTGTCCTCCCCCATACTGCAGGAGACCAGGTGTTTTCTACAGGTTGTCCTCCCCATACTGCAGGAGACCAGGTGTTTTCTACAGGTTGTCCTCCCCCATACTGCAGGAGACCAGGTGTTTTCTACAGGTTGTCCTCCCCCATACTGCAGGAGACCAGGTGTTTTCTACAGGTTGTCCTCCCCCATGCTGCAGGAGACCAGGTGTTTTCTACAGGTTGTCCTCCCCCATACTGCAGGAGACCAGGTGTTTTCTACAGGTTGTTCTCCCCCATACTGCAGGAGACCAGGTGTTTTCTACAGGTTGTCCTCCCCATACTGCAGGAGACCAGGTGTTTTCTACAGGTTGTCCTCCCCCATACTGCAGGAGACCAGGTGTTTTCTACAGGTTGTTCTCCCCCATGCTGCAGGAGACCAGGTGTTTTCTACAGGTTGTCCTCCCCCATAGTGCAGGAGACCAGGTGTTTTCTACAGGTTGTCCTCCCCCATACTGCAGGAGACCAGGTGTTTTCTACAGGTTGTCCTCCCCCATACTGCAGGAGACCAGGTGTTTTCTACAGGTTGTCCTCCCCCATACTGCAGGAGACCAGGTGTTTTCTACAGGTTGTTCTCCCCCATGCTGCAGGAGACCAGGTGTTTTCTACAGGTTGTCCTCCCCCATAGTGCAGGAGACCAGGTGTTTTCTACAGGTTGTCCTCCCCCATACTGCAGGAGACCAGGTGTTTTCTACAGGTTGTCCTCCCCCATACTGCAGGAGACCAGGTGTTTTCTACAGGTTGTCCTCCCCCATACTGCAGGAGACCAGGTGTTTTCTACAGGTTGTCCTCCCCCATACTGCAGGAGACCAGGTGTTTTCTACAGGTTGTCCTCCCCCATGCTGCAGGAGACCAGGTGTTTTCTACAGGTTGTCCTCCCCCATACTGCAGGAGACCAGGTGTTTTCTACAGGTTGTTCTCCCCCATACTGCAGGAGACCAGGTGTTTTCTACAGGTTGTCCTCCCCCATACTGCAGGAGACCAGGTGTTTTCTACAGGTTGTCCTCCCCATACTGCAGGAGACCAGGTGTTTTCTACAGGTTGTTCTCCCCATGCTGCAGGAGACCAGGTGTTTTCTACAGGTTGTCCTCCCCCATAGTGCAGGAGACCAGGTGTTTTCTACAGGTTGTCCTCCCCATACTGCAGGAGACCAGGTGTTTTCTACAGGTTGTCCTCCCCATACTGCAGGAGACCAGGTGTTTTCTACAGGTTGTCCTCCCCCATACTGCAGGAGACCAGGTGTTTTCTACAGGTTGTCCTCCCCATACTGCAGGAGACCAGGTGTTTTCTACAGGTTGTCCTCCCCCATGCTGCAGGAGACCAGGTGTTTTCTACAGGTTGTCCTCCCCCATACTGCAGGAGACCAGGTGTTTTCTACAGGTTGTCCTCCCCCATACTGCAGGAGACCAGGTGTTTTCTACAGGTTGTCCTCCCCCATACTGCAGGAGACCAGGTGTTTTCTACAGGTTGTCCTCCACCATACTGCAGGAGACCAGGTGTTTTCTACAGGTTGTTCTCCCCCATGCTGCAGGAGACCAGGTGTTTTCTACAGGTTGTTCTCCACCATGCTGCAGGAGACCAGGTGTTTTCTACAGGTTGTCCTCCCCCATACTGCAGGAGACCAGGTGTTTTCTACAGGTTGTTCTCCCCCATACTGCATGAGACCAGGTGTTTTCTACAGGTTGTCCTCCCCCATACTGCAGGAGACCAGGTGTTTTCTACAGGTTGTTCTCCCCCATACTGCAGGAGACCAGGTGTTTTCTACAGGTTGTTCTCCCCCATACTGCAGGAGACCAGGTGTTTTCTACAGGTTGTCCTCCCCCATACTGCAGGAGACCACGTGTTTTCTACAGGTTGTCCTCCACCATAGTTCAGGAGACCAGGTGTTTTCTACAGGTTGTTCTCCCCCATAGTGCAGGAGACCAGGTGTTTTCTACAGGTTGTCCTCCCCCATACTGCAGGAGACCAGGTGTTTTCTACAGGTTGTCCTCCCCCATGCTGCAGGAGACCAGGTGTTTTCTACAGGTTGTCCTCCCCATACTGCAGGAGACCAGGTGTTTTCTACAGGTTGTCCTCCCCCATAGTGCAGGAGACCAGGTGTTTTCTACAGGTTGTCCTCCCCCATGCTGCAGGAGACCAGGTGTTTTCTACAGGTTGTCCTCCCCCATACTGCAGGAGACCAGGTGTTTTCTACAGGTTGTCCTCCCCCATAGTGCAGGAGACCAGGTGTTTTCTACAGGTTGTTCTCCCCCATACTGCAGGAGACCAGGTGTTTTCTACAGGTTGTTCTCCCCATACTGCAGGAGACCAGGTGTTTTCTACAGGTTGTCCTCCCCCATAGTGCAGGAGACCAGGTGTTTTCTACAGGTTGTCCTCCACCATAGTTCAGGAGACCAGGTGTTTTCTACAGGTTGTCCTCCCCCATACTGCAGGAGACCAGGTGTTTTCTACAGGTTGTTCTCCCCCATACTGCAGGAGACCAGGTGTTTTCTACAGGTTGTCCTCCCCCATAGTTCAGTAGACCAGGTGTTTTCTACAGGTTGTCCTCCCCCATACTGCAGGAGACCAGGTGTTTTCTACAGGTTGTCCTCCCCCATAGTGCAGGAGACCAGGTGTTTTCTACAGGTTGTCCTCCCCCATAGTGCAGGAGACCAGGTGTTTTCTACAGGTTGTCCTCCCCCATGCTGCAGGAGACCAGGTGTTTTCTACAGGTTGTCCTCCCCCATAGTGCAGGAGACCAGGTGTTTTCTACAGGTTGTCCTCCACCATAGTTCAGGAGACCAGGTGTTTTCTACAGGTTGTTCTCCCCCATAGTGCAGGAGACCAGGTGTTTTCTACAGGTTGTCCTCCCCCATACTGCAGGAGACCAGGTGTTTTCTACAGGTTGTCCTCCCCCATACTGCAGGAGACCAGGTGTTTTCTACAGGTTGTCCTCCCCATGCTGCAGGAGACCAGGTGTTTTCTACAGGTTGTCCTCCCCATGCTGCAGGAGACCAGGTGTTTTCTACAGGTTGTTCTCCCCATAGTGCAGGAGACCAGGTGTTTTCTACAGGTTGTCCTCCCCATAGTGCAGGAGACCAGGTGTTTTCTACAGGTTGTCCTCCCCCATAGTTCAGGAGACCAGGTGTTTTCCAGGTGTTTTCTACAGGTTGTCCTCCCCATACTGCAGGAGACCAGGTGTTTTCTACAGGTTGTCCTCCAGTTCAGGAGACCAGGTGTTTTCTACAGGTTGTTCTCCCCATACTGCAGGAGACCAGGTGTTTTCTACAGGTTGTCCTCCCCATACTGCAGGAGACCAGGTGTTTTCTACAGGTTGTCCTCCACCATACTGCAGGAGACCAGGTGTTTTCTACTGTCCCCCCATACTGCAGGAGACCAGGTGTTTTCTACAGGTTGTCCTCCCCCATAGTGCAGGAGACCAGGTGTTTTCTACAGGTTGTCCTCCACCATAGTTCAGGAGACCAGGTGTTTTCTACAGGTTGTCCTCCCCCATACTGCAGGAGACCAGGTGTTTTCTACAGGTTGTCCTCCCCCATACTGCAGGAGACCAGGTGTTTTCTACAGGTTGTCCTCCACCATACTGCAGGAGACCAGGTGTTTTCTACAGGTTGTCCTCCCCCATAGTGCAGGAGACCAGGTGTTTTCTACAGGTTGTCCTCCCCCATACTGCAGGAGACCAGGTGTTTTCTACAGGTTGTCCTCCCCCATACTGCAGGAGACCAGGTGTTTTCTACAGGTTGTCCTCCACCATAGTTCAGGAGACCAGGTGTTTTCTACAGGTTGTCCTCCCCCATACTGCAGGAGACCAGGTGTTTTCTACAGGTTGTCCTCCCCCATACTGCAGGAGACCAGGTGTTTTCTACAGGTTGTCCTCCCCATACTGCAGGAGACCAGGTGTTTTCTACAGGTTGTCCTCCACCATACTGCAGGAGACCAGGTGTTTTCTACAGGTTGTCCTCCCCCATACTGCAGGAGACCAGGTGTTTTCTACAGGTTGTCCTCCACCATACTGCAGGAGACCAGGTGTTTTCTACAGGTTGTCCTCCCCCATACTGCAGGAGACCAGGTGTTTTCTACAGGTTGTCCTCCCCCATAGTGCAGGAGACCAGGTGTTTTCTACAGGTTGTCCTCCCCCATAGTTCAGTAGACCAGGTGTTTTCTACAGGTTGTCCTCCACCATAGTTCAGGAGACCAGGTGTTTTATACAGGTTGTCCTCCCCCATAGTGCAGGAGACCAGGTGTTTTCTACAGGTTGTTCTCCCCCATGCTGCAGGAGAGCAGGTGTTTTCTACAGGTTGTCCTCCCCCATAGTGCAGGAGACCAGGTGTTTTCTACAGGTTGTTCTCCCCCATGCTGCAGGAGACCAGGTGTTTTCTACAGGTTGTTCTCCACCATGCTGCAGGAGACCAGGTGTTTTCTACAGGTTGTTCTCCCCCATACTGCAGGAGACCAGGTGTTTTCTACAGGTTGTCCTCCCCCATAGTGCAGGAGACCAGGTGTTTTCTACAGGTTGTCCTCCCCCATAGTTCAGTAGACCAGGTGTTTTCTACAGGTTGTCCTCCACCATACTGCAGGAGACCAGGTGTTTTCTACAGGTTGTCCTCCCCCATACTGCAGGAGACCAGGTGTTTTCTACAGGTTGTCCTCCCCCATAGTGCAGGAGACCAGGTGTTTTCTACAGGTTGTCCTCCCCCATAGTTCAGTAGACCAGGTGTTTTCTACAGGTTGTCCTCCACCATAGTTCAGTAGACCAGGTGTTTTCTACAGGTTGTCCTCCACCATAGTTCAGTAGACCAGGTGTTTTCTACAGGTTGTCCTCCCCATACTGCAGGAGACCAGGTGTTTTCTACAGGTTGTCCTCCCCATAGTGCAGGAGACCAGGTGTTTTCTACAGGTTGTCCTCCCCATAGTTCAGTAGACCAGGTGTTTTCTACAGGTTGTCCTCCACCATAGTTCAGTAGACCAGGTGTTTTCTACAGGTTGTCCTCCACCATAGTTCAGTAGACCAGGTGTTTTCTACAGGTTGTCCTCCCCCATACTGCAGGAGACCAGGTGTTTTCTACAGGTTGTCCTCCCCCATAGTGCAGGAGACCAGGTGTTTTCTACAGGTTGTCCTCCCCCATAGTTCAGTAGACCAGGTGTTTTCTACAGGTTGTCCTCCACCATACTGCAGGAGACCAGGTGTTTTCTACAGGTTGTCCTCCCCCATACTGCAGGAGACCAGGTGTTTTCTACAGGTTGTCCTCCCCCATAGTGCAGGAGACCAGGTGTTTTCTACAGGTTGTCCTCCCCCATAGTTCAGTAGACCAGGTGTTTTCTACAGGTTGTCCTCCACCATAGTTCAGTAGACCAGGTGTTTTCTACAGGTTGTCCTCCACCATAGTTCAGTAGACCAGGTGTTTTCTACAGGTTGTCCTCCCCCATACTGCAGGAGACCAGGTGTTTTCTACAGGTTGTCCTCCCCCATAGTGCAGGAGACCAGGTGTTTTCTACAGGTTGTCCTCCCCCATAGTTCAGTAGACCAGGTGTTTTCTACAGGTTGTCCTCCACCATACTGCAGGAGCCCAGGTGTTTTCTACAGGTTGTCCTCCACCATAGTTCAGGAGACCAGGTGTTTTCTACAGGTTGTCCTCCCCCATAGTTCAGTAGACCAGGTGTTTTCTACAGGTTGTCCTCCCCCATAGTTCAGGAGACCAGGTGTTTTCTACAGGTTGTCCTCCACCATAGTTCAGGAGACCAGGTGTTTTCTACAGGTTGTCCTCCACCATAAAGCAGGAGACCAGGTGTTTTCTACAGGTTGTCCTCCACCATAGTTCAGGAGACCAGGTGTTTTCTACAGGTTGTCCTCCACCATAGTTCAGGAGACCAGGTGTTTTCTACAGGTTGTCCTCCACCATAGTTCAGGAGACCAGGTGTTTTCTACAGGTTGTCCTCCACCATAGTTCAGGAGACCAGGTGTTTTCTACAGGTTGTCCTCCACCATAGTTCAGGAGACCAGGTGTTTTCTACAGGTTGTCCTCCACCATAGTTCAGGAGACCAGGTGTTTTCTACAGGTTGTCCTCCACCATAGTTCAGGAGACCAGGTGTTTTCTACAGGTTGTCCTCCACCATAGTTCAGGAGACCAGGTGTTTTCTACAGGTTGTCCTCCACCATAGTTCAGGAGACCAGGTGTTTTCTACAGGTTGTCCTCCACCATAGTTCAGGAGACCAGGTGTTTTCTACAGGTTGTCCTCCACCATAGTTCAGGAGACCAGGTGTTTTCTACAGGTTGTCCTCCACCATAGTTCAGGAGACCAGGTGTTTTCTACAGGTTGTCCTCCACCATACTGCAGGAGACCAGGTGTTTTCTACAGGTTGTCCTCCACCATACTGCAGGAGACCAGGTGTTTTCTACAGGTTGTCCTCCCCCATAGTTCAGTAGACCAGGTGTTTTCTACAGGTTGTCCTCCCCCATAGTGCAGGAGACCAGGTGTTTTCTACAGGTTGTCCTCCCCCATAGTTCAGTAGACCAGGTGTTTTCTACAGGTTGTCCTCCACCATACTGCAGGAGCCCAGGTGTTTTCTACAGGTTGTCCTCCACCATAGTTCAGGAGACCAGGTGTTTTCTACAGGTTGTCCTCCCCCATAGTTCAGTAGACCAGGTGTTTTCTACAGGTTGTCCTCCCCCATAGTTCAGGAGACCAGGTGTTTTCTACAGGTTGTCCTCCACCATAGTTCAGGAGACCAGGTGTTTTCTACAGGTTGTCCTCCACCATAAAGCAGGAGACCAGGTGTTTTCTACAGGTTGTCCTCCACCATAGTTCAGGAGACCAGGTGTTTTCTACAGGTTGTCCTCCACCATAGTTCAGGAGACCAGGTGTTTTCTACAGGTTGTCCTCCACCATAGTTCAGGAGACCAGGTGTTTTCTACAGGTTGTCCTCCACCATAGTTCAGGAGACCAGGTGTTTTCTACAGGTTGTCCTCCACCATAGTTCAGGAGACCAGGTGTTTTCTACAGGTTGTCCTCCACCATAGTTCAGGAGACCAGGTGTTTTCTACAGGTTGTCCTCCACCATAGTTCAGGAGACCAGGTGTTTTCTACAGGTTGTCCTCCACCATAGTTCAGGAGACCAGGTGTTTTCTACAGGTTGTCCTCCACCATAGTTCAGGAGACCAGGTGTTTTCTACAGGTTGTCCTCCACCATAGTTCAGGAGACCAGGTGTTTTCTGTTTTCTACAGGTTGTCCTCCACCATAGTTCAGGAGACCAGGTGTTTTCTACAGGTTGTCCTCCACCATAGTTCAGGAGACCAGGTGTTTTCTACAGGTTGTCCTCCACCATACTGCAGGAGACCAGGTGTTTTCTACAGGTTGTCCTCCACCATAGTTCAGTAGACCAGGTGTTTTCTACAGGTTGTCCTCCCCCATAGTTCAGTAGACCAGGTGTTTTCTACAGGTTGTCCTCCCCCATAGTGCAGGAGACCAGGTGTTTTCTACAGGTTGTCCTCCCCCATAGTTCAGTAGACCAGGTGTTTTCTACAGGTTGTCCTCCACCATACTGCAGGAGCCCAGGTGTTTTCTACAGGTTGTCCTCCACCATAGTTCAGGAGACCAGGTGTTTTCTACAGGTTGTCCTCCCCATAGTTCAGTAGACCAGGTGTTTTCTACAGGTTGTCCTCCCCATAGTTCAGGAGACCAGGTGTTTTCTACAGGTTGTCCTCCACCATAGTTCAGGAGACCAGGTGTTTTCTACAGGTTGTCCTCCACCATAAAGCAGGAGACCAGGTGTTTTCTACAGGTTGTCCTCCACCATAGTTCAGGAGACCAGGTGTTTTCTACAGGTTGTCCTCCACCATAGTTCAGGAGACCAGGTGTTTTCTACAGGTTGTCCTCCACCATAGTTCAGGAGACCAGGTGTTTTCTACAGGTTGTCCTCCACCATAGTTCAGGAGACCAGGTGTTTTCTACAGGTTGTCCTCCACCATAGTTCAGGAGACCAGGTGTTTTCTACAGGTTGTCCTCCACCATAGTTCAGGAGACCAGGTGTTTTCTACAGGTTGTCCTCCACCATAGTTCAGGAGACCAGGTGTTTTCTACAGGTTGTCCTCCACCATAGTTCAGGAGACCAGGTGTTTTCTACAGGTTGTCCTCCACCATAAAGCAGGAGACCAGGTGTTTTCTACAGGTTGTCCTCCACCATAGTTCAGGAGACCAGGTGTTTTCTACAGGTTGTCCTCCACCATACTGCAGGAGACCAGGTGTTTTCTACAGGTTGTCCTCCACCATAGTGCAGGAGACCAGGTGTTTTCTACAGGTTGTCCTCCACCATAGTTCAGGAGACCAGGTGTTTTCTACAGGTTGTCCTCCACCATAGTTCAGGAGACCAGGTGTTTTCTACAGGTTGTCCTCCACCATACTGCAGGAGACCAGGTGTTTTCTACAGGTTGTCCTCCACCATAGTTCAGGAGACCAGGTGTTTTCTACAGGTTGTCCTCCACCATAGTTCAGGAGACCAGGTGTTTTCTCCACCAGGGAGACCAGGTTTTTCTACAGGTTGTCCTCCACCATAAAGCAGGAGACCAGGTGATATATACAGGTTGTCCTCCACCATAGTTCAGGAGACCAGGTGTTTTCTACAGGTTGTCCTCCACCATACTGCAGGAGACCAGGTGTTTTCTACAGGTTGTCCTCCACCATAGTGCAGGAGACCAGGTGTTTTCTACAGGTTGTCCTCCACCATAGTGCAGGAGACCAGGTGTTTTCTACAGGTTGTCCTCCACCATACTGCAGGAGACCAGGTGTTTTCTACAGGTTGTCCTCCACCATAGGAGACCAGGTGCAGGAGACCAGGTGTTTTCTACAGGTTGTCCTCCACCATAGTTCAGTAGACCAGGTGTTTTCTACAGGTTGTCCTCCACCATAGTTCAGTAGACCAGGTGTTTTCTACAGGTTGTCCTCCACCATAGTTCAGGAGACCAGGTGTTTTCTACAGGTTGTCCTCCACCATAGTTCAGGAGACCAGGTGTTTTCTACAGGTTGTCCTCCACCATAGTTCAGGAGACCAGGTGTTTTCTACAGGTTGTCCTCCACCATAGTTCAGTAGACCAGGTGTTTTCTACAGGTTGTCCTCCACCATAGTTCAGGAGACCAGGTGTTTTCTACAGGTTGTCCTCCACCATAGTTCAGTAGACCAGGTGTTTTCTACAGGTTGTCCTCCACCATAGTTCAGGAGACCAGGTGTTTTCTACAGGTTGTCCTCCACCATAGTTCAGGAGACCAGGTGTTTTCTAGGTTGTCCTCCACCATACTGCAGAGACCAGGTGTTTTCTACAGGTTGTCCTCCACCATACTGCAGGAGACCAGGTGTTTTCTACAGGTTGTCCTCCCCCATAGTTCAGTAGACCAGGTGTTTTCTACAGGTTGTCCTCCACCATACTGCAGGAGACCAGGTGTTTTCTACAGGTTGTCCTCCCCCATACTGCAGGAGACCAGGTGTTTTCTACAGGTTGTCCTCCCCCATACTGCAGGAGACCAGGTGTTTTCTACAGGTTGTCCTCCACCATACTGCAGGAGACCAGGTGTTTTCTACAGGTTGTCCTCCCCCATACTGCAGGAGACCAGGTGTTTTCTACAGGTTGTCCTCCCCCATACTGCAGGAGCCCAGGTGTTTTCTACAGGTTGTCCTCCACCATAGTTCAGGAGACCAGGTGTTTTCTACAGGTTGTCCTCCACCATAGTTCAGGAACAGCCGAGCGAGCATCTACAACATGGAGAGACTATGGACCAATAAAAACACTGTTCTGTTCTGTTGAATCTCCTCTCCTTCTACCCTCCTCAGAACTAGGAGGCAGTGTCATTATGTCTTCTTCATCTGTCACTGCATGACAGCCACAAGCAGATCCATGACACCAGGAACGATGTCACACAGTTAAGTGCGTGGTGACAGAATTAGGAATAAGAGATCCTTAAGAGCTAGCCTCTTTAATGACACTTGGAATTTATTAGGATCCTCATGAGCCACCGCAAAAGCATCAGCTCCTCTTCCTGGGTCCACATGAACATGAACAAATAGATAGTACAGAACATTATTAATCAAGGACTGAAATATATACATTTTTAAAAATCACACAGTGTACATATCAGTACATACACACAATACTGTATATAGGTCTAATACTGTATATAGGTCTAATACAGCAAATTACAATACAATATATATAAAATGGCTATGTCTCTTCCCAGTCCCTTTTGTGCATTAAGGTGTTTTTAATCTGTTTTGTAAACTGGTTTAATGCTAGCTTGAGTTACCTGGGGTGGCAGAGAGGTCTATAAAGTCATGGCTCTATTTATACTGTGTGTTTCCTAGCCTCTGTTCTGGACCTGGGGACTTGGGTCTTGTGTTGTACCGATGAGTGTCCGAACTGTGTGCCAACTGCTTGAACAGAGAGTTTGGTACCTTCAACACATCAATACCTCGCACAAAGACCAATAGTGATGAAGTCAATCTCTCTTCAACTTTGAGCCAGGAGAGACTGACATGCATGTTACTGACACTTTCTCTCTCTGTACATCTACAGCTGAAGTTGGAAGTTTATATACACTTAGGTTGGAGTCATTAAAACTCGTTTTTCAACCACTCCACACATTTCTTGTTAACAAACTATAGTTTTGGCAAATACTTTGTGCATGACACAAGTAATTTTTCCAACAATTGTTTAAACAATTGTTTAACTTACAATTCACTGTATCACAATTCCAGTGGGTCAGAAGTTTACATGCACTAAGTTGACTGTGCCTTTAAACAGCTTGGAAAATTCCAGGAAATTATGTCATGGCTTTAGAAGCTTCTGATAAGCTAATTGTCATAATTTGAGTCATTTGAGGTGTACCTGTGGATGTATTTCAAGGCCTACCTTCAAACTCAGTGCCCCTTTGCTTGACATCATGGGAAAATCAAAAATAATCAGCCAAGACCTCAGGGGGGAAAAAATTGTAGACCTCCACAAGTCTGGTTCATCCTTGGAAGAAAATTCCAAATGCCTGAAGGTACCACGTTCATCTGTACAAACAATAGTACACAAGTGTAAACACCATGGGACCACGCAGTCGTCATACCGTTCAGGAAGGAGACACGTTCTGCCTCCTAGAGATGAACATACTTTGGTGTGAAAAGGGCAAATCAATCCCAGAATAACAGCAAAGGACCTTGTAAAGATGCAGGAGGAAACAGGTACAAAGTATCTATATCCACAGTAAAAAGAGTCCTATATTGACATAACCTGAAAGGCTGCTCAGCAAGGAAGAAGCCACTGCTCCAAAACCACCATAAAAAAAGCAAGACTACGGTTTGCAACTGCACATGGGGACAAAGATCGTACTTTTTGTAGAAATGTCCTCTGGTCTGATGAAACAAAAATAGAACTGTTTGGCCATAATGACTATCGATATGTTTGGAGGAAAAAGGGGGAGGCTTGCAAGCCGAAGAACACTATCCCAACCGTGAAGCACGGGGGTGGCAGCATCATGTTGTGGGGGGTGCTTTGCTGCAGGAGGGACTGGTGCACTTCACAAAATAGATGGCTTCTTGAGGAAGGAAAATTATGTGGATATATTGAAGCAACATCTCAAGACATCAGTCAGGAAGTTAAAGCTTGGTTGCAAATGAATCTTCCAAATGGACAATGACCCCAAGCATAATTCCAAATTTGTGGCAAAATGGCTTAAGGACAACAAAGTCAAGGTATTGGAGTGGTCATCAAAAAGCCCAGACCTCAATCCCATAGAAAATGTGTTGGTAGAACTGAAAAAGTGTGTGTGAGCAAGGAGGCCTACAAACCTGACTCAGTGACACCAGCTCTGTCAGGAGGAATGGGCCAAAATTCACCCAACTTATTGTGGGAAGCTTGTGCAAGGCTACCCAAAACGTTTGACCCAGGTTAAACAATTAAAGGCAATGCTACCAAATATTAATTGAGTGTATGTAATCTTCTGACTCAACGGGAATGTGAGGAAAGAAATAAAAGCTGAAATAAATAATTATCTCTACTATTATTCTGACATTTCACATTATTGAAATAAAGTGGTGATCCTAACTGACCTGATATGGAATTTTTACTATGATTAAATGTCAGAAATTGTGAAAACTGAGTTTAAATGTATTTGGCTAAGGTGCATGTAAACTTCCGACTTCAACTGTAAGTGCGATATGTGCTGCTTTGTTCTGGACCAACTGCAATTTACCTGTGACCTGTCTGGTAGACTGAGTTGTCAAGAAGGCAGAGCTTCCTGGCCTATCATGGACAGACCTCTTCCCCTTTTAGCAACCATTGAGTCTATATGTTTTGACCATGACAGCTTGCTATCTATGGTTACACCCAGCCGTTTCGTCTCCTCAACTTGCTTAATAGCCACGTTATTCAATATTAGATCTAAACGAGGTTTAGTTTTGAGAGAGTGATTTTTCCCAAAAATGTTGCTTTTAGTTTTAGAGATATTTATCACCAGCCTATTGCTAGTTACCCATTCTTAAACTGACTGGAGCTCTATTCATGTATGGTACACTAAGTGTCTCAGTTATTTATTTTTTTGTCACAATGTATTCCGCTACCAACCTCAGCAATTTACCATCCAGGTTGTCGGTACCAGGTGGTTTGTCCTTATTTATAGACAGCAAAAAGAAATGAACCTCTTCCACACACACTTTGTGAAATTCAAAACTACAGTCGTGGCCAAAGGTTTTGAGAATGACACAAATTTTAATTTCCACAAAGTTTGCTGCTTCAGTGTCTTTAGGTATTTTTGTCAAATGTTACTATGGAATACTGAAGTATAATTACAAGCATTTCATAAGTGTCAAAGGCTTTTATTGACAATTACATGAAGTTGATGCAAAGAGTCAATATTTGCAGTGTTATGCCTTCTTTTTCAATACCTCTGCAATCCGCCCTGGCATGCTGTCAATTAACTTCTGGGCCACATCCTGACTGATGGCAGCCCATTCTTGCATAATCAGTGCTTGGAGTTTGTCAGAATTTGAGGGGTTTTGTTTGTCCACCCACCTCTTGAGGATTGACCACAAGTTCTCAATGGGATTAAGGTCTGGGGAGTTTCCTGGCCATGGACCCAAAATATTGATGTTTTGCTCCCCGAGCCACTTAGTTATCACAAGGTGCTCCATTATGCTGGAAAAGGCATTGTTTTTCACCAAACTGTTCCTGGATGTTTGGGAGAAGTTGATCTCGGAGGATGTGTTGGTACCATTCTTTATTCATGGCTGTGTTCTTAGGCAAAATTGTGAGTGAGCCCACTCCCTGGCTGAGAAGCAACCCCACAAATGAATAGTCTCAGGATGCTTTACTGTTGGCATGCCACAGGACTGATGGTAGCACTCACCTTGTCTTCTCCGGACAAGCTTTTTTCCAGGTGCCCCAAACAATTGGAAGGGGGATTCATCAGAGAAAAGGTCTTTACGCCAGTCCTCAGCAGTCCAATCCCTGTACCTTTTGCAGAATATCAGTCTGTGCTGATATTTTTCCTGGAGAGAAGTGGCTTCTTTGTTGCCCTTCTTGACACCAGGCCATCCTCCAAAAGTTTTCGCCTCACTGTGCGTGCAGATACACTCACACCTGCCTGCTGCCATTCCTGAGCAAGCTCTGTTCTTGTGGTTCCCTGATCCCGCAGCTGAATCAACTTTAGGAGACGGTCCTGGCGCTTGCTGGACTTTCTTGGGCGCCCTGAAGCATTCTTCACAACAATTGAACCGCTCTCCTTGAAGTTCTTGATGATCCAATAAATGGTTGATTTAGGTGCAATCTTACTGGCAGCAATATCCTTGCCTGTGAAGCCCTTTTTGTGCCAAGCAACGATGACGGCACGTGTTTCCTTGCAGGTAACCATGTTTGACAGAGGAAGAACAATGATTCCAAGCACCACCCTCCTTTTGAAGCTTTTTGTGGCAGGGCTGAAATGCAGTGAAATGTTTTTTGGGGGGGATTGAGTTCATTTGCATGGCAAAGAAGGACTTTGCAATTAATTGCAATTCATCTGATAACTCTTCACAACATTCTGGAGTATATGCAAATTGCCATCTCTGTTTACGTTTACTGTCCTGTATTCTCCTCTTCTCTCCTCCCATCTCCTGTCTCCTCCTCTATAAACCAACAGTGATTTGTTAATCACGACAGACCAGTAGCATTGTTGGATTCATTTAATGTTGCATCATACAACATGTTTGTTTACTATGCCAAGCTACTGTCTGTAGGTTATAGGGTGTTTTTATTTATAGGGATTATTTAAGGTACTTTTAAAAGTCAGGCTCTTCCAAGACCCTCTGAGTCGGTCCAAGAGTGACTTAACTCCAGTCAGTCAGCCAAAAGTTTGAGCTCTTTAGCTCTCACAGTAAACATAGACTGCTGGCCTGGTGATGAAATGTTTTCACTGCCTGTCATGTGTGACTCCTGGACAAGAGCAGGGAGAGAGGCTCTGTCACATGTTTATACACGCACTCGCACTGACTCACACACATTCCAGTGTGCACGTATGCACAAGCGCACAAACACACTCTGTCTGAGAGATGTTGTCACCAATGTGAAGTGGCCAGTGGACAGCTACCATTTAAATGCTATACGCCATTTGACTCAAATATTTTGGTTTTCAAAGGTACAGTATGTCCCTATGTTGTGGCTATTAAAGAGGCAACCGCAGTCTAGTTTGAGAGCTCATCTGAAGCGAGGAGTGTAAAGCTGAAACATCCAGAAACACAGACAGAAACAGACTTCCAGTGGAAAAGCCAGGGCCAAGTTTCAGACAGTGAGAGAGGTGGGGTGGGAGGGAGAGAGAGAGGCAGAGAAGTGTGTGTGTGGGGGGTGGGGGCAACGAAGTAACATGTCTATTTCAGAGAAGAGGAATACAGAGAAAGACCAAATCCCAGTGGATGTGTGTTTGGCAGACTGGAAACAAGCTTTCAGGAGACCATGTTGGGAAACTCATCATCACGTCACCCCTCTGTTTCTCAGCCACCTTTTCCTCTATTTGTGTCTGTGAGTGGCGGGGGCGTATGCCTTATGGCTAACGAGACATGGTGTGATCACAGAAACATACAGGAACTCAAATCCTTCTGTTCACCTGATTTAGAATTCCTCACAATCAAATGTCGACCGCATTATCTACCAAGAGAATTCTCTTTGTTTATAATCACAGCCGTATATATTCCCCCCCAAGCAGACACATCGATGTCTCTGAACGAACTTTATTTGACTCTTTGCAAACTGGAATCCATACATCCTGAGGCTGCATTCATTGTAGCTGGGGATTTTAACAAGGCTAAACTGAAAACAAGACTCCCTAAATTGTATCAGCATATCGATTGCGCAACCAGGGCTGGCAAAACCTTGGATCATTGTTATTCTAACTTCCGCGACGCATATTATGCCCTGCCCCGCCCTCCTTTCGGAAAAGCTGACCACGACTCCATTTTGCTGATCCCTGCCTACAGACATAAACTAAAACAAGAAGCTCCCACGCTGAGGTCTGTCCAACGCTGGTCCGACCAAGCTGATTCCACACTCCAAGACTGCTTCCATCACGTGGACCGGGATATGTTTCGTATTGCATCAGACATCAACATTGACGAATACGCTGATTCGGTGTGCGAGTTCATTAGAACGTGCGTTGAAGATGTCGTTCCCATAGCAACGATTAAAACATTCCCAAACCAGAAACCGTGGATTGATGGCAGCATTCGTGTGAAACTGAAAATGCGAACCACTGCTTTTAATCAGGGCAAGGTGACTGGTAACATGACCGAATACAAACAGTGCAGCTATTCCCTCCGCAAGGCTATCAAACAAGCTAAGCGTCAGTATAGAGACAAAGTAGAATCTCAATTCATCGGCTCAGACACAAGAGGTATGTGGCAGGGTCTACAGTCAATCATGGACTACAAAAAGAAAACCAGCCCAGTCATGGACCAGGATGTCTTGCTCCCAGGCAGACAAAATAACTTTTTTGCCCGCTTTGAGGACAATACAGTGCCACTGACACGGCCTGCAACGAATACATGCGGACTCTCCTTCACTGCAGCCGAGGTGAGTAAAACATTTAAATGTGTTAACCCTCGCAAGGCTGCAGGCCCAGACGGCATCCCCAGCCGCGCCCTCAGAGCATGCGCAGACCAGCTGGCTGGTGTGTTTACGGACATATTCAATAAATCCCTATACCAGTCTGCTGTTCCCACATGCTTCAAGAGGGCCACCATTGTTCCTGTTCTCAAGAAAGCTAAGGTAACTGAGCTAAACGACTACCGCCCCGTAGCACTCACTTCCGTCATCATGAAGTGCTTTGAGAGACTAGTCAAGGACCATATCACCTCCACTCTACCTGACACCCTAGACCCACTCCAATTTGCTTACCGCCCAAATAGGTCCACAGACGATGCAATCTCAACCACACTGCACACTGCCCTAACCCATCTGGACAAGAGGAATATCTATGTGAGAATGCTGTTCATCGACTACAGCTTGGCATTTAACACCATAGTACCCTCCAAGCTCGTCATCAAGCTCGAGACCCTAGGTCTCAACCCCGCCCTGTGCAACTGGGTACTGGACTTCCTGACGGGTCGCCCCCAGGTGGTGAGGGTAGGCAACAACATCTCCACCCCACTGATCCTCAACACTGGGGCCCCACAAGGGTGCGTTCTGAGCCCTCTCCTGTACTACCTGTTCACCCACGACTGCGTGGCCACGCACGCCTCCAACTCAATCATCAAGTTTGCGGACGACACAACAGTGGTAGGCTTGATTACCAACAATGACGAGACGGCCTACAGGGAGGAGGTGAGGGCCCTCGGAGTGTGGTGTCAGGAAAATAACCTCACACTCAACGTCAACAACACTAAGGAGATGATCGTGGACTTCAGGAAACAGCAGAGGGAACACCCCCCTATCCACATCGATGGAACAGTAGTGGAGAGGGTAGTAAGTTTTAAGTTCCTCGGCATACACATCACAGACAAACTGAATTGGTCCACTCACACAGACAGCATCGTGAAGAAGGCGCAGCAGCGCCTCTTCAACCTCAGGAGGCTGAAGAAATTTGGCTTGTCACCAAAAGCACTCACAAACTTCTACAGATGCACAATTGAGAGCATCCTGGCGGGCTGTATCACCGCCTGGTACGGCAACTGCTCCGCCCAAAACCGTAAGGCTCTCCAGAGGGTAGTGAGGTCTGCACAAGCATCACCGGGGGCAAACTACCTGCCCTCCAGGACACTTACACCACCCGATGTTACAGGAAGGCCATAAAGATCATCAAGAACAACAACCACCCGAGCCACTTCCTGTTCACCCCGCTATCATCCAGAAGGCGAGGTCAGTACAGGTGCATCAAAGCTGGGACCGAGAGACTGAAAAACAGCTTCTATCTCAAGGCCATCAGACTGTTAAAACCTGTTAACCTCTTACACTTATGGTGGCGCTATTTCATTTTTGGAAGAAAAACGTTCCCGTTTTAAACAAGATATTTTGTCACAAAAAGATGCTCGACTATGCATATAATTGCTACTGTTCGAAAACACTCTGACGTGTCCAGAAATACAAATATCTTCTCTGTGCGTGCCCTTTAACGTGAGCTTCAGGCAAAACCAAGATGACTTGGCATCCAGGAAATGACAAGGATTTTTGAGGCTCTGTCTTTCATGATCTCCTTATATGGCTGTGAACGCAAGAGGAATGAGTCTGCCCTTTCTGTCGTTTCCCCAAGGTGTCTGCAGCATTGTGACGTATTTGTAGGCAGATCGTTGGAAGATTGACCATAAGAGACCACATTTACCACGTGTCCGCCCGGTGTCCTGCGCCGAAATTGGTGCGCAAAAGTCACCTGCCAGTATTTTTCCATGGGGCAGAGAGAGAAGCAAGCTTCCAAGAACTGCATGTCAATGAAGAGATATGTGAAAAAACACCTTGAGGATTGATTCCAAACAACGTTTGCCATGTTTCGTCGATATTATGTAGTTAATCCGGAAAAAGTTTCACGTTGTAGGTGACTGCATTTTCGGTTCGTTTCGGTAGCCAGGCGCAATGTAGAAAACGGAACGATTTCTCCTACACACAGACGCTTTCAGGAAACACTGCACATTTGGTATGTGGCTGGGAGTCTCCTCATTGAAAACATCAGAAGCTCTTCAAAGGTAAATGATTTTATTTATTTGGTTATCTGGCTTTTGTGAAAATGTTGCGTGCTACATGCTACACAAAATGCTATGCTAGCTTTGCATACTCTTACACAAATTAGTCAATTTCTATGGTTCAAAAGCATATTTTGAAAATCTGAGATGACAGTGTTGTTAAGAAAAGGCTAAGCTTGAGAGCAAACGCATTATTTTAATTTTATTTGCGATTTTCAGAAATCGTTAACGTTGCGTTATGCTAATGAGCCTGAGGCTTAGTCACAATCCCGGATCCGGGATGGGGAGTTTCAAGAGGTTAATAGAGATCGGGCTACTTTTTTCATCATTCTGTTGAAAATCGTGCAACATTTAAACGTCCTGCTACTCATGCCAGGAATATAGTATATGCATATGATTAGTATGTGTGCATAGAAAACACTCTGAAGTTTCTAGAACTGGTTCAATGGTGTCTGTGACTATAACAGAACGAGTTCCGTGGTCAAAATCGCCAGATAACCTGGTCACTAAATCGACGAAGAAAAAATCAATCCGCCAGCCCATGTATTGTCTATTGGAAGGAAAAATAGTTAAGGCTGAGAATACAGTTCCTATAACTTCCACACGATGTCGCCAGTGTTGTGATTTCGATTGAACTAAATTGTTGGTCATCTGAGTAATAGCCACATCCGGTTGTCAAGTCCACAGCTGTAAACAATGGAACCGGAAAAGTTAGTTATGTTTCCCAAACTCGTGCTTATTGAATACAGATCGCTCCGTGATCAATTTGATCATTTGTTAACGTTTAGTAATACCTAAAGTTGGATTAAAGAAGTAGTTTGAAGTGTTTTGTCAAAGTTTATAGGCAACTTTTTTAATTTAAAAAAATAACATTGCGTTTAAAAAATGTGTTTTTACTGGATCTGACGGTGTTCATAAATTGACATTTTGGGTACACAAGGACCGATTTAATAAAAAAAAAGACCCAATTGTGATGTTTATGGGACATATAGGAGTGCCAACAAAGAATCTCGTCAAAGGTAATGAATGTTTTATATTTTATTTCTGCGTTTTGTGTAGCGCCGGCTACGCTAATTTGTTTGTTTACGTCCCTTCTGGTATTTCGGCGTGTTGCCTGCTATCAGATAATAGCTACTCATGCTTTCGCCGAAAAGCATTTTACAAATCTGACTCGTTGGCTTGATTCACAACGAGTGTAGCTTGAATTGAGTACCCTTCATGTGTGTTTTAATGAAAGTTTGAGTTGTATCGAGTACTATTAGTTGGCGCTCTGGAATTTCCGCTGATTTTGATCCCTGTACAGGGACCGCAGCTATGGGGGGAGGGGGGGGGGGGGGCTATTTTCAATCACAGGTGTAACACCCTCACTCGGTAGACCCATTTGAGGATTAGCTAATGATTTACAGTTTGGCAGTACACATATCTGAGAAGGGAACATGGAGAGACTTACTGCAGAGAGAGAGAGAGAGAGAGAGAGAGTGAAAGAGAGAGTGAAAGAGAGAGAGAGAGAGAGAGGTGTTTACTGTTATTTTTTACTGTTTATTTCGCTTTTGTTTATTATCTATTTCACTTGCTTTGGCATGCCAATAAAGCCCTTTGAATTGAATTGAGAGAGAGATTGTGCGAGAGGGAGAGTGTGAGTGAGTGAGGCTGTGTGTGTGTGTGTGCATTGTATCAGTATGTCTGTTTCTGCGCTGGCTCTGGGGTTGGTCTCTTAGCAACCGTGTCAGGAGGTTGCAGGTGACGGAAGTGGCGTTTGCGGCAGGGCACCATGTCTGTGATGGCATTCAGACTGTCGTCCAATGGGCTTTGGCAGAAGGAAGTAGTTGTTTGTTTCTCCGTTCCTCATCTCACTACCCCCCCCCCCTTCTCTGTCTCAGAGAGAACAGGTGTCTTCCTTCCTTAAACAGGTCAGCATGTCTGACTGATGGGAAGATAGGGAAACGTGCCCAAAGAGACAAGTGGAGGAAGGAGGAGAGCGGGAAATAGACACACGAATGGAGGATAGGAGAAGAGGAAGAGATGACACATCCCCATCATCAAAATGGTTGCTTGCTTATGATTCCATTAAACCAATTACAGGTCATATTCCTGCTTTAGTAGTATTACTAATATACTGTAGTATGTCACATAGACTAGTAGAGTCCTATTCAGTGTGTAACAGCAACATGAGTCTCAAGGTCACTCAGGCTGGCGGTCTGTAAAAACACTGTGTTAAGGTAAATGACTTCATTCATCACATCAGGCAAGCAGCTGGTAGCCAGGCAGGCAGGTATATATACCATAACAAGCTAACAACTGCAGTGGGTGAGACATTGGGTATATGTGGTCAGTCTATGTGACACCTAGGTCATTATAAACCCTGTCACACACAGACACACAGTCGTACACACACACACACACACACACACACACACACACACACACACACACACACACACACACACACACACACACACACACACACACACACACACACACACACACACACTGTATTTCTCAAACTCTTAGTGAAAACAACCACTTTTCCCTATCCCCTCTGCCCTTCCTGGCAACACACCAACAAACTGACTCATTGTCGTAGCAACCAAAGCAACACAAGAACCTGTGAATAGTCATTGAATAGAGCACACTAGCGTGTCGTGCTAAAAGCCGGAAATGAGTTACCTCTGGTTCGCTCAGCCATTCCTATGGGAAACATTAACGGGGAAAGAATAGGGTTTGGGAATAATCACCAAAAATAAGGTCTGAGGTTAACACAGGCTTAGGAGATCTTATGCGTTTGCTTCCATGAGATAATATCAGTCAGTTAACATGACATTTATGAATAATGAAGCCTTTAAATGCTTTCTTTATGTGGTTGTTTTATTACATACATTTGTCAAAATTCACAAAAAGTGACGTTAGCTGATGAAGATTATCTCATAGAACAAAACATATATTACCTCCTAACCATTCTTTTCTGCATTTATCCAAAACCCTACAAAAACACAATTAATTTTTTTCCCATAGGCCTTGTCCAACGAATCATGGCAGAGTTAGTGCCTATAAAAAGACTACCACTATCCATTACCTACCTACCAACCAAATACCCATGATGCAACTCTAATCCACCACCTCAATCACCGCACACAGCTGGGAGAGACCAAGAGACTTCTAGGGATCATACCTACCATTACAAGCCTCAGATATAAGAAGAGTAAGAAAACCTTGTCTCAGTCAGAACGGCCAACATAACTGACTATACACCCTTACTACAGCCCTTATCTACCATCTCAACCACAACACACTATACCAGCCAAATGTACTATACCCACTATACCAGCCTAGAGTACCATACCCAATATACCAGCCTAGTATAATATACCCACTATACCAGCCTAGTGTACTATACCCACTATACCAGCCAAGTGTACTATACCCACTATACCAGCCTAGTGTACAATACCCACTATACCAGCCTAGTGTAATATAACCACTATACCAGCCTAGTGTACTATACCCACTATACCAGCCAAGTGTACTATACCCACTATACCAGCCAAGTGTACAATACCCACTATACCAGCCTAGTGTAATATAACCACTATACCAGCCTAGTGTATAATACTCACTATACCACTATACCCATTATACCAGCCAAGTGTACTATACCCACTATACCAGCCTAGTGTAAAATTCCCACTATACCAGCCTAGTGTACTGTACCCACTGTACCAGCCTAGTGTACTATACCCACTATACCAGCCTCATGTACTACACCCACTATACCAGCCGAGTGTACAATACCCACTATACCATCCTAGTGTACTACACCCACTATACCAGCCTAGTGTACAATACCCACTATACCAGCCTAGTGTACTGTACCCACTGTACCAGCCAAGTGTACTACACCCACTATATCAGCCTAGTGTACAATACCCACTATACCAGCCTAGTGTACTATACCCACTATACCAGCCTCATGTACTACACCCACTATACCAGCCGAGTGTACAATACCCACTATACCATCCTAGTGTACTACACCCACTATACCAGCCTAGTGTACAATACCCACTATACCAGCCTAGTGTACTATACCCACTATACCAGCCTAGTGTACAATACCCCCTATACCATCCTAGTGTACCATACCCACTATACCAGCCTAGTGTACAATATCCACTATACCAGCCTAGTGTAATATACCCACTATACCAGCCTCATGTTCTACACCCACTATACCAGCCTTGTGTACTATACCCACTATACCATCCTTGCGTACCATACCCACTATACCAGCCTTGTATACTATACCCACTATACCATCCTTGCGTACCATACCCACTATACCAGCCTTGTATACTATACCCACTATACCAGCTTTGCGTACTATACCCACTATACCAGCCTAGTGTAATATAACCACTATACCAGCCTAGTGTACTATACCCACTATACCAGCCTAGTGTACAATACCCACTATACCAGCCTAGTGTAATATACCCACTATACCAGCCTAGTGTACAATACCCACTATATCAGCCAAGTGTAATATTCCCACTATACGAGTCTAGCGTACTATACCCACTATACCAGCCTCATGTACTACACCCACTATACCAGCCTAGTGTACAATACCCACTATACCAGCCTAGTGTACTATACCCACTATACCAGCCTCATGTACTACACCCACTATACCAGCCTAGTGTACAATACCCACTATACCATCCTAGTGTACTATACCCACTATACCAGCCTCATGTACTACACCCACTATACCAGCCTAGTGTACAATACCCACTATACCAGCCTAGTGTACTATACCCACTATACCAGCCTAATGTACTACACCCACTATACCAGCCTAGTGTACAATACCCACTAGACCAGCCTAGTGTACTATACCAGCCTAGTGTACTATACCCACTAGACCAGCCTAGTGTACTATACCCACTAGACCAGCCTAGTGTACTATACCAGCCTAGTGTACTATAGCCACTATACCAGCCTAGTGTACTATACCAGCCTAGTTTACTATACCCACTATACCAGCCTAATGTACTATACCAGCCCAGTGTACTATACCAGCATAGTTTACTATACCCACTAGACCAGCCTAGTTTACCGTACCAGCCTAGTGTACTATACCCACTATACCAGCCTAGTTTACTATACCCACTATACCAGCCTAGTGTAATATACCCACTATACCAGCCTAGTGTACTATACCCACTATACCAGCCTAGTGTACCATACCCACTATACCATCCTAGTGTACCATACCCACTATACCAGCCTAGTGTATAATACCCACTATACCACTATACCCATTATACCAGCCAAGTGTACTATACCCACTATACCAGCCTAGTGTAAAATTCCCACTATACCAGCCTAGTGTACTGTACCCACTGTACCAGCCAAGTGTACTACACCCACTATACCAGCCTAGTGTACAATACCCACTATACCAGCCTAGTGTACTATACCCACTATACCAGCCTCATGTACTACACCCACTATACCAGCCGAGTGTACAATACCCACTATACCAGCCTAGTGTACTACACCCACTATACCAGCCTAGTGTACAATACCCACTATACCAGCCTAGTGTACTATACCCACTATACCAGCCTAATGTACTACACCCACTATACCAGCCTAGTGTACAATACCCACTAGACCAGCCTAGTGTACTATACCAGCCTAGTGTACTATACCCACTAGACCAGCCTAGTGTACTATACCCACTAGACCAGCCTAGTGTACTATACCAGCCTAGTGTACTATAGCCACTATACCAGCCTAGTGTACTATACCAGCCTAGTTTACTATACCCACTATACCAGCCTAATGTACTATACCAGCCCAGTGTACTATACCAGCATAGTTTACTATACCCACTAGACCAGCCTAGTTTACCGTACCAGCCTAGTGTACTATACCCACTATACCAGCCTAGTTTACTATACCCACTATACCAGCCTAGTGTAATATACCCACTATACCAGCCTAGTGTACTATACCCACTATACCAGCCTAGTGTACCATACCCACTATACCATCCTAGTGTACCATACCCACTATACCAGCCTAGTGTAATATACCCACTATACCAGCCTAGTGTACTATACCCACTATACCAGCCTAGTGTACCATACCCACTATACCATCCTAGTGTACTATACCCACTATACCAGCCTAGTGTGCTGAACCCACTATACCAGCCTAGTTTACTATACCAGCTTAGTGTACCATACCCACTATACCATCTTAGTGTACAATACCCACTATACCAGCCTAGTTTACTATACCCACTATACCAGCCTAGTGTAATATACCCACTATACCAGCCTAGCGTACTATACCCACTATACCAGCCTAGTGTAATTTACCCACTATACCAGCCGAGTGTACTATACCCACTATACCAGCTTAGTTTACTATACCAGCCTAGTGTACTATACCCACTATACCAGCCTAGTGTACTATACTCACTATAACAGGCTAGTGTAATATACCCTCTATACCAGCCTTGTGTAATATACCAGCCTAATGTACCATACCCACTATACCAGCCTAGTGTAATATACCAGCCTAGCGTACTATACCCACTATACCAGCCTATTGTAATTTACCCACTATACCAGCCTAGTGTACTATACCCACTATACCAGCCTAGTGTAATATACCAGCCTAATGTACCATACCCACTATACCAGCCTAGTGTAATATACCAGCCTAGCGTACTATACCCACTATACCAGCCTATTGTAATTTACCCACTATACCAGCCTAGTGTACTATACCCACTATACCAGCCTAGTTTACTTTACCAGCCTAGTGTACTATACCCACTATACCAGCCTAGTTTACTATACCCACTATACCAGCCTAGTTTACTATACCAGCCTAGTGTACTGTACCCACTATACCAGCTTAGTTTACTATACCAGCCTAGTTTACTATACCCACTATACCAGCCTAGTTTACTATACCCACTATACCAGCCTAGTTTACTATACCCACTATACCAGCCTTGTTTACTATACCAGCCTAGTTTACTATACCCACTATACCAGCCTAGTTTACTATACCAGCCTAGTGTACTGTACCCACTATACCAGCTTAGTTTACTATACCAGCCTAGTTTACTATACCCACTATACCAGCCTAGTTTACTATACCAGCCTAGTGTACTATACCCACTATACCAGCCTTGTTCCCTATACCAGCCTAGTTTACTATACCAGCCTAGTTTACTATACCCACTAGACCAGTTCCTCCTGCTCTCTCTCACTCACACTTATGCACACTTACCTCACCCCCCAAGCACAAAGCTTTAATATAACCCACAGTAACCTCCTTGACTAAAAGTGTAAATTGACTGCAAACACTCTCTCCAGGAGGCAGATCCCACATGCTCTTATGTCATCACTATGAGACCACTACGTAAACACACTGCCAGTGACAAGTTAACTTTTAATAACTTCAAGGACACTTGTATAATTCTGTGTGGCTTAGTTGGTAGAGCATGGCGGTGGCAACACCAGGGTTGTGGGTTCAATTCCCACAGGGGACCAGTATGAAAATGTATGCTCTCAATACGGTAAGTCGGTCTGGATAAGAACATCAGATGTATGTAAATATTGGGGGAGACTCATTCACACTCACTCCATCTCCTAAACATCTCTAACTGTTTCCCCTCTATTACTTGAAGATAAGACCAGGCTGCTCTGTATAACAAAGAACTTCCTTTCCTGTTTACATGTACTATGGTGATAATAAATGTGTGTGTGTATATATATATACCCTGGGTAGGTGCTGTCGAGGCAGGCTGTGACTGCCCAGGGTAGGGGGGTCTTGTAATCAGTTTATATTGAACAGTATGGTTTTGGATAAATCACACCTTCCATACTAGCATGTGCAACCAGATTAACAACAACATGATATCACAAGGTGTTACCACATTCTATAGATTATGAATATATGACAGGAGACATATATTCAGAGGGGTGTGGACATTATATGAGCGGTTCCTCATGTTCAGACAAACCCCTATGGGGTAACGTTAGGTTAGGTCATAGATTGGGGATGTGTGTGTACTATGTACCTGGTCTCCTGCAGGTGTGTGGTGTTCTCCTGTAGACTGAGAGTACAGCTCTGACTCTAGTCTCCTTACCACTGATGTACCACTGCAACCCCCGCCCCAACTTATCAGAGCCAGAACAGGAGAGCAGGGTTAGAGTTGGTTAGAGTTAGTTATGAGGGGATGGAAGAAAATGCAGCAACAATGTGACTGGGATATTTATACCCTTAGATAACCTTGTGATACCCTAAGGGGACATAATCGAATACCCCAGCCCTGACACAGCCACTAGCCACCAGCCACCCCTTCCCTCTGAATACAGGCAGGGTTTGGGTCTGTTGCGTCTGGTATTGGTTGCCAAGGAACCTAGACAAGGTTTTCCCCCCCCATCCGAAACCCAATCCCTCTATTTTCTATTGAGAATCAGAGAAACTACAGCAGTGAGATGATCAGAAACACATGGACTCACTCTACGTGATGGGAGCTGCACTCAACAATCACTTGTGAGGGATTCCCTCATACTTTGTGTGTGTGTGTATGTGTGTGTGTTTGATCTTTGTCTCTGTGTTGAGCTCTGTAGTCTGTGCGTCATTGAGGCCCCCTTTCAGCGCTCTTTTCCAGTCTCAGCAGCCACGCGCACACACACACACGGCACACACACACACGGCACACACACACACGGCACACACACACACGGCACACACGTGACATCAGCCCCTAGACAATGTGACGTGCAGTGGCGGCCCCACCCTGTAGATTTATGGGGAGAGGATAATGACTCCTAGAAAGAAGGGAAGTGAGCTGTGTGTGTGTGTGTTCTTACTCTGCATTGATGTGTTGTAGCTCATGTCTGAGTCTGTGGTTCAAATCAAATCAAACTTTATTTGTCACATGCGCCGAATACAACAAATGTAGACTTTGATGTGAAATGCTTATTGTTGTGGGACTTTTATGAATAATGACTAAATTATGTATACATTTAACTTCGAACTATAACTAAACAGAATACTACTCTGTTACTGTATGAATCTTATTATAATCATAATACTGAATATAATGTGTGTAGTTTTCGTCAAGAATTAGAACAAGGACTTTCTGTTCCTTGTTAGAAATGAATGGAGCTTTCATCAGACCGGCTGGAATACTGTGTTCCTGACAGGACATTCTGTCCCCACCCAGGGAGGGGAGAGACCTTGGGCTTGTAGTAGATTGTTTAACAGGTGGCAGACAATGTGAGAAGACTTGTGAACTATATCGCCATAGTATCTGAGAGGAGGAGGGACATTTATGACAAAATGTGAGGTATATGTGAGGTATATAGACCAATGTACCGGAAATTATGTTCCCGTGAATAAACATTTAACTATTGTACTATTGTAGACTGGGCCTCTGTCTGTCTTCCTTTCTATCAGTATCCTACAAATCCTGATATAGTAGACTGAGTAGTTTAATTGAGTCGGTTAATGAACACGAGAACTAAATTCTCCTGACACTTATTTACAAGCCCTTAACCAACAGTGCAGTTCAAGAAGAGTTAAGAAAATATTTACCAAGTAGACTAAAATAAAAAGTAATAATAAAAAGTAACACAATAATCATAACGAGGCTATATACAGGGGTCAATGTAAATTGCCCGGTGGCGATTTTATTAATTGTTCAGCAGTCTTATGGCTTGGGGGTAGAAGCTGTTGAGGAGCCTTTTGGTCCTAGACTTGGTGCTCCGGTACCGCTTGCCGTGCAGTAGCAGAGAAAACAGTCTATAACTTGGATTCTCCTCGTTTAGTGAGTGGTTGAAGTTCTGCAGTGGGGTTCCATGTTCTAGACCGTGAGTCAGTAACACCCTGACCTCCTCCACTGGCCCTGGAACCTCACAAAACAACACAGAACCCAGGAGGGAGAGGGATGGGATAGAGAGGGGCAAGATTGGGGAAGGGAAAGAGTTCATCTGTGCACCTGTAACACACATATACTAGTGCACCCCCCCCCCCCCCCCCTTCTGTCTCCTTCCCCCTCTCTCTGGTATATTTACAGCAGGGTAATGTGTGCCAGTCATGACTTCATCTCCTCTGAGTAACATTAGGCAAACATCAGCAGACTAAACATCAACCCAATAATACTAGACTGAATATTGCCTATATTACTAACATTACACTGAATACTAGAGTTCTTCCTGACCACGTGACCTGACAAGGGAAACCTCAGGGCTAACTAGGGAGTTAGGACTAACAGGCCTCAGTAAGGCTAGCTGGACCCTAACGAGTTGGACAGTTACTTAATTGGCCGGTAAAGACATGGGCAGTAAAACGATTGGTCAACAGTGATTTGGCCCAGAACACTATTGGCCGGTATCATGATGTATCGCACCAAGTTGGCTACAAAATGTTGACTTGGGCAGAGCTTCCATAAGTTGTCATAGAAACGCTACTGTTTCAGACTCTCTCTCGATTTCCCTCTCTCTCGCTCTCTGTGACTCAGATTCAATTATTAACTACTGGAGAGACTTAGGAGCAATTTAGTAGCCTGTCGCTACTACATCACTGTGGTGTCCTATATTAAACTGGATTACTCCTATAGGAGTCACAAACACTGCTGTAACCACTGCTGTTTCTGGGCAAAATTCACAGTGGAGTGTAGAGGTGACTGAGGTGACTGGTAACCAGATAACAGGATGATAGAAAGTGGAGAGAGGGAGAGGAGGTCAAGTTCAATGTTGTTGTTGTGAACACAGGTTTGTGTCCCGGGTTGATCATACAGGTACTCTCTTTACACTGGTCCATCTACTGGGGATGAAAAACATTAACCTCCACTGCCATAAACATACATACATTTACACACTCATAACCCTGCTACACACACATTTACACACACATAGCCCTGCTACACACACATTTACACACACATAGCCCTGCCACATACACATTTACACACACATATCCCTGCCACACACACATTTACACACACATAGCCCTGCCACACACACACACTGTACACACATTTACACACACATAGCCCTGCCACACACACACTGTGCACACATTCACACACACATAGCCCTATCACACACACACATTTACACACATGTACACACACATAGCCATGCCACACACATACACACAGTCCTGGTGTAAATGGATCCACATGCTGGTTCTGGAGGTGGTTTTCAAAGCAGGTCTCAGAGAGAATAATCAGTCGGTTTAGGGGTAGTTTAGACCTGTGACACTACACACACACACACACACACACACACACACACACACACACACACACACACACACACACACACACACACACACACACACACACACACACACACACACACACACACACACACACACAAAGAGAGACCACACATCCTCACACACACAAAGCTCTTCTGAACACAAAAGAACGACAGGAGGAAAGACACATCAGAGGGGGACAGAAGGAGAAGACAGGAGAAAAGACACATCAGAGGGGGACAGAAGGAGAAGACAGGAGAAAACACACATCAGAGGAAGACAGGAGGAAAAGACAGGAGAAAAGACACATCAGAGGAAGACACGAGGAGAAGACTGGAGAAAAGACACATCAGAGGAAGACACGAGGAGAAGACAGGAGAAAAGACACATCAGAGGAAGACAGGAGGAGAAGACTGGAGAAAAGACACATCCGAGGAAGACACGAGGAGGAGACAGGAGAAAAGACACATCAGAGGAAGACAGGAGGAGAAGACAGGAGAAAAGACACATCAGAGGAAGACACGAGGAGGAGACAGGAGAAAAGACACATCAGAGGAAGACAGGAGGAGAAGACAGGAGAAAAGACACATCAGAGGGGGACACGAGGAGGAGACAGGAGAAAAGACACATCAGAGGAAGACACGAGGAGGAGACAGGAGAAAAGACACATCAGAGGGGGACACGAGGAGGAGACAGGAGAAAAGACACATCAGAGGAAGACACGAGGAGGAGACAGGAGAAAAGACACATCAGAGGGACAGGAGGAGAAGACAGGAGAAAAGACACATCAGAGGGACAGGAGGAGAAGACAGGAGAAAAGACACATCAGAGGGACAGGAGGAGAAGACAGGAGAAAAGACAGAGGGGACAGGAGGAGAAGAACAATATTCCATTATTCACATACTATAATAATGCTGGATTCGTACTTTTAAATGCCACATCAATTGTAAAGTTGCACAATATCAGTGATCTGAGGGATCCCAATGACTAGGTGGTAAAAGACTGCCATATATGACTGTTTCAAATGAAATGAAATCAAATTTTATTGGTCACATACACATGTTTAGCAGATGTTACTGTGAGTGTAGCGAAATGCTTGTGCTTCTAGTTCCGACCGTGCAGTAACATCTAACTAGTAATCTAACAATTTCACAACAACTACCTTATACATACACAGTGTAAATGAATTATTAAGAAAATGTACATATAAATATATGGATGAGCGATGGCATAGGCAAGATGCAGTAGATGGTATAGAGTACAGTATATATATATGAGATGAGTAATGTAGGGTATGTTAACATTGTATAAAGTGGCATTGTTTAAGTGACTAATGATACATTTATTACATCCAATTATTAATTATTAAAAGTGGCTAGAGATTTGAGTCAGTAAGTTGTCAGCAGCCACTCAATGTTAGTGATCGCTGTTTAAGAGTCTGATGGCCTTGAGATAGAAGCTGTTTTTCAGCCTCTCGGTCCCAGCTTTGATGCACCTGTACTGACCTCGCCTTCTGGATGGTAGTGGGGTGAACAGGCAGTGGCTCAGGTGGTTGTTGTTCTAGATTATCTTTTTGGCCTTCCTGTGACATCGGGTGGTGTAGGTGTCCTGAAGGGCAGGTAGTTTGCCCCTGGTGATGCGATGTGCAGACCGCACCACCCACTGGAGAGCCTTACGGTTGTGGGCGGAGCCGTTGCCGTACCCAGGCAGGGATACAGCCCGACAGAATGCTCTCGATTGTGCATCTGTAAAGGTTTGTGACTGTTTTTGGTGACAGGCCAAATTTCTTCAGCCTCCTGAGGTTGAAGAGGCGCTGTTGTGCCTTTTTCACCACGCTGACTGTGTGGGTGGACCATTTCAGTTTGTCCGTGATGTGTACGCTGAGGAACTTAAAACTTTCCACTGCTGTCCCGTCGATGTGGATAGGGGGGTGCTCCCTCTGCTGTTTCCTGAAGTCCACGATCATCTCCTTTGTTTTGTTGACGTTGAGTGTGAGGTTATTTTCCTGACACCACACTGAGATCCCTTACCTCCTGTCACGTTCTGACCTTTGTTTCTTTTGTTTTGTCATTATTTAGTATGGTCAGGGCGTGAGTTGGGGTGAGCAGTCTATGTTTGTTTTTCTATGATTTGGGTATTTCTATGTTTTGGCCTAGTATGGTTCTCAATCAGAGGCAGGTGTCATTAGTTGTCTCTGATTGAGAATCATACTTAGGTAGCCTGGGTTTCACTGTGTGTTTGTGGGTGATTGTTCCTGTCTCTGTGTTTGCACCAGATAGGGCTGTTTAGGTTTTCTCACGTTTATTGTTGTGTTAGTCTATTCATGTATAGTTTTCTTTTATTAAAGAACCACGACTAGAAACCACGCTGCATTTTGGTCCGCCTCTCCTTCAACTCAAGAGAACCGTTACACCTCCTCCCTGTAGGCCGTCTCGTCGCTGTTGGCAATCAAGCCTGTAACACTGTAGTGTTGTCTGCAAACTTGATGATTGAGTTGGAGGCGTGCAGGGCCACGCAGTCATGGGTGAACAGGGACTACAGGAGAGGGCTGAGAACGTACCCTTGTGGGGCTCCAGTGTTGAGGATCAGTAGGGTGGAGATGTTGTTTCCTACCCTCACCTCCCGGGAGCGGCCCATCAGAAAGTCCAGGACCCAGTTGCACAGGGCGGGGTCGAGACCCAGGGCCTCCAGCTTTGGAGGGTACTATGGTGTTGAATGCTGAGCTGTAATTGATGAACAGCATTCTTACATAGGTATTCCTCTTGTCCAGATGGGTTAGGGCAGTGTGCAGTGTGATTGCGTCGTCTGTGGACCTATTGGGGCGGTATGCAAATTGGAGTGGGTCTGAGGTGTCAGGTAGGGTGGAGGTGATATGATCCTTGACTAGTCTCTCAAAGCACTTCATGACGACGGAAGTGAGTGCTACAGGGCGTTTATAGTCAAACGCATGTTGCTGTTGTGATGATAAACTGATCACTGCTGGTACGATAATAGTGATAATCCACTCACAGCTATGTAGGAGCCGTCCTGGGGCTGATGCTCTGGGACAGTCATGTGCAGTAAAAACATGAAGAACACATTCCAATCTTTATATCAAGGCCTACCCAACAACCACCCATATGTTTCTAACTCTCCAGCCCAGGACAGTTCTACAGGGTTCTATTGGATTCTGCATGTTTCTACAGTATATGGTTCTACATGGGTTTTGTAAGGTTCTTCATTTGCTTTCAACTGGTGTCTTTAAACCCTCACTCTCGGCAAAAGTTACACAATAGGCATACACATGTAACAGTATAGACTTCACGTCAGTCCACTCGCCCCGACGCTCTGCACACGTCAACAGTCACCCTCGAAGCATCGTTACCCAGCGCTCCACAAAAGCTGCGGCAAGGGGAACCACTTCTTCAAGGTCTCAGAGCACGTGACGTCACAGATTGAAACGCCACTAGTGCGCACCACCGCTAACTAGCTAGCAAGTTCACATCGGCTACACACACACACTGTGCTGTTGCAATGGGTGAATGACCAGACATTTTTATTTATTTTACCTTTATTTAACTAGGCAAGTCAGTTAAGAACAAATTCTTATTTTCAATGACGGCCTCAGAACAGTGGGTTATGCAGCCAGCTCAGGGGTTTGAACTTGCAACCTTCCGGCTACTAGTCCAGCGCTCTAGCCACTCGGCTACCCTGCCACCCCACATTAGACATGGACCCTTTAATAGTAATGAATCATATCTCTATGATGAATTAATTCATATTTATTTTTAACTGTTGAGCAACAGAAAAATGTTACGCGCTTTTTCCTCAGGGGTGATACACCACAGTGTGTTCTGTGAATGGCCTTGTCCAGAACTCTCGTTTCTGAAACAGTCAATTCTATTCATTTCCATTTTCTACTGAAACACATGCACTAGGATTTCCATTCTATCATTACATTATTACTATGGCAACACAGCTCGAAGCAGATGTGTGTGTGTGTGCATGTGGTCGACCTCTGAGCACACTGACCGTCACTAAGCTGTTAGTTGGCTGTGTGTGTGTGTTTACCTCCATAGTGATAGTGCTGTATTCTACTTTACAACGTGATGAGGATCATTTTCCTGTCAAAGCACAGAGTGGGAGGAAGACATGAATATCATAGGATGACATCACAGAGCCTTATGTTAGCACTCGAAAACAACAACAAACACTCCTGAATGATCCATCAACTGTAGTACCAATACAACCCCGCTGTTAAAATGATTGCCTGACTGACTTGTGTGTTTTAATATATTGTGAAGCTGCAAGCTGAATTTCCCAAGGTTGTGATAATAACATAGCGGTATTGCATCACACCACTGGCCTACAGGTATATGACACTCTTAACGCATGGCAACCTCCTAAAGCCTAGTGGTACTTCACCACATGAATGCCTTCCTGGGTTCAATGCCTTCCTGGGTGCTTGTTAGAGCTCAATAAGTGCTTGTTAGAGGGTCCTGAGAAAAAATGAGGATATAAGATACGACATAAGGTTTTCGGCTACACAGTTTAGTCTCACATCCATTAACGGCTCTTAAAGATAACATCATATAAAAACATCAAGTGTTGATTCTCATGATGAAATCCCATTAACCTGAAAATGTATTTGACAATGTATACAGATCCGATATCACATGACGAATGGCTATCTTGCTAAAATAAACATTTAAGGAGATATTTTGCCCAAATTACAAAATTACATTGGTTTCCTTACCTTATAAACAGTCTTTGGACAAGGTTTGACAGCAATCCATGCTTTGGTTTTATTTTCCCTGGCACTGTTTCCAAATGTTAATATTTTAGCATTTGTGACACAAATTGAATTCAAGTCATGGTTCCGATATTAGCATTTTTAAGGTTCATGTCCAAGACTTAAGTTTTGGGAAGGGTTATAGTTCGGGAAAGTCGTTAAATGGCTTAACTTGTTGGGGCAGAAAACACAGCCTATGTTATGACTTGCCACATCACCCATGGAATAGGCCGGGGTTAGAGGTCAAGGTGAAGCTGTAGTCAGTAGAGGAGGTTCCAGTCCCACTCAGGGCCTGCTGGAGGTCTTGGATGTAACATTCTGTCTGCACTTCCAACTCCTCTGCCTCCTCCCTCTCTGCATTCTCTGATACTACAGACAAGAACAGAGCGTGGGAGGTAGGCTGTAAGGAAGGAAGGAAGGAAGGGAGATTCAGGTGATTATTTAGATAGGTGTGTGTGTGTTTGTTTACCCGCTCTAACACACACACCTGCAGAAAAACAACTGTCTGTAATTCTGTTTAAGTAACAAAGTATTGCGAAAAAAAATCAACAGACATTATTTCATAATTTTCCTGGCAGGGAGGTAGCACAGGCTGCGTTAGACAACAGACAAACAGTAAAAAGCTCTGCCTCACCTTGGACAAGCCAGCAAACCACCACCAAATACACTACTTCTCACACACAAATACTTTCTAGCCTACTACTTCCACTGTGCAGTTGTTTTTCATAAACACTTTTTATATAGCATTGCTGTATTTACTCAAAAAACCCTTAGCAGCTGCAGTATCAGAGACTGTACCGAACCCACAGGATGGGTCTGCTAGGGACCTGGATAGGGTTTGGGGGGCTTAAGGGGGGGTATCAAGGGGGCTAATTAGAGAGGGGTATCGAGGGGGTTTGGATCTGTAAACCATCAGGCAGTGACTGGCAGCCCCACTGGGTTTGTCATCACAGCTTTAGAAACTGTAGCTATGAGGGGATTTGGATCTGTAAACCATCAGGCAGTGACTGGCAGCCCCACTGGGTTTGTCATCACAGCTTTAGAAACTGTAGCTATGAGGGGATTTGGATCTGTAAACCATCAGGCAGTGACTGGCAGCCCCACTGGGTTTGTCATCACAGCTTTAGAAACTGTAGCTATGAGGGGATTTGGATCTGTAAACCATCAGGCAGTGACTGGCAGCCCCACTGGGTTTGTCATCACAGCTTTAGAAACTGTAGCTATGAGGGGATTTGGATCTGTAAACCATCAGGCAGTGACTGGCAGCCCCACTGGGTTTGTCATCACAGCTTTAGAAACTGTAACTTTGAGGGGATTTGGATCTGTAAACCATCAGGCAGTGACTGGCAGCCCCACTGGGTTTGTCATCACAGCTTTAGAAATCTGTAAACCATCAGGGTTTGTCATCACAGTGACTATGGGTTTGTCATCACAGCTTTAGAAACTGTAGCTATGGGATTTGGATCTGTAAACCATCAGGCAGTGACTGGCAGCCCCACTGGGTTTGTCATCACAGCTTTAGATCAACTGTAGCTAGAAACTGAGGGGATTTGGATCTGTAAACCACTGTAGCTATGAGGGGATTTGGATCTGTAAACCATCAGGCAGTGACTGGCAGCCCCACTGGGTTTGTCATCACAGCTTTAGAAACTGTAACTTTGAGGGGATTTGGATCTGTAAACCATCAGGCAGTGACTGGCAGCCCCACTGGGTTTGTCATCACAGCTTTAGAAACTGTAGCTATGAGGGGATTTGGATCTGTAAACCATCAGGCAGTGACTGGCAGCCCCACTGGGTTTGTCATCACAGCTTTAGAAACTGTAGCTATGAGGGGATTTGGATCTGTAAACCATCAGGCAGTGACTGGCAGCCCCACTGGGTTTGTCATCACAGCTTTAGAAACTGTAGCTATGAGGGGATTTGGATCTGTAAACCATCAGGCAGTGACTGGCAGCCCCACTGGGTTTGTCATCACAGCTTTAGAAACTGTAACTTTGAGGGGATTTGGATCTGTAAACCATCAGGCAGTGACTGGCAGCCCCACTGGGTTTGTCATCACAGCTTTAGAAACTGTAACAGGCCCTTATGTTTCCTTCCTAACTACGGAGCTGGGAGGAGAGTTGAGAGGAGAGTAAGTAATGTTTCCCCTCAGACTCTCACTAGGCCTATACTCTATTACACCAAGAGCTCAGTGATGTAAGTTTAGATGTGCAGCATTGTAAATGAGGACCATGGAGCTTAACCCACCCTGTTGGACAGTCATTCATTAACCCCTAGTAACATCTGTACTATCTCCACCTAGCATCTACACACCAGTCGGCCAGTAATGACAGACAGACTGACAGACACACACCAGCCGGACAGTAATGACAGACAGACTGACAGACACACACCAGCTGGCTTGTAATGACAGAGAGACTGACAAAAAGACACACACAATCTGTAATAAAACACACAGACACCTTCACAATCACATGCACACACAACCTCTGAATAATGACAGACACAATGACAGAAAGAGAGCGCACAGGAACTTCAAAAGAACAGGGGAAATTGAAAATACGAAACACAGGTGCTTCTATTTCTGCCACAAAACAAACCACAGCTATGTACAACTCTGTAATAGTAGGCTTTAGCTTCTCCTACTGTCACGCCCTGACCTTAGAGAGACGTTTTATTTCTCTATTTGGTTAGGTCAGGGTGTGATTTGGGGTGGGCATTCTATGTTGTTTATTTCTTTGTTTTTGGCCGAGTATGGTTCCCAATCAGAGGCAGCTGTCTATCGTTGTCTCTGATTGAGGATCATACTTAGGCAGCGCTTTTTCCCACTTTCTGTTGTGGGATCTTGTCTTTTTTGTGTTGCATGTGTTTGCACTACTAGCGTTTTGTTTGTTGAATTGTTTTTTTGGTGGAACATTTAAAATGAAAGGAAAATGTACGCTTACCACGCTTCACCTTGGTCTCCTCCTACCACCAACGAGAACCATTATACCTAACCATCTAACAAAGTCACAATTCATGAGTTTGTCCACCACTGAGTGCCACTGCCACAGACTGAAAACTCCACACTCCTCTTTTAAAATGTGTGTTTTTCTGTCCCTCCTCTTTCCTGCTCACACTGGTCCTGAAACAACCTCTGTTCTCCGAGTTTCCTCAATCACGCTCCTCTTGGTAATTAATAGATTCAGTCAGTAAAACAACACCATTAAAGGAGAGAAGGAGAATGTAAATGCACCATCTTGGCTTCAGGTATTATCTTGGCTAACATTGCTATGGATTGTTCTACATCCTACCCTGATTCAGATAAACACTCATTGTCTTGGCATGCTTGATTCAATAGCTCTTGAGGTGAGAATATATAAAACTAACTTTACATGCCGAACCAAAACAAATACCTCTCTAAAAGGTCAGGTAAACAATATTCTCCTATGGATATTTTGCCTCAAACTTCGAGCAGCTGAAAGACAAAGCACACAGACAACCGGTAGAGTAAGTTTAAATATAATTGTATCCAACATTCTGGCTTGTAAGGAACATATACACGATTTTGCAGGCATTCGTTTCAGGCTGTATATACCAATGAATTGTGTATTACAGCCTGATTAATCAGACTAGAGTAGGGTTCGGGTAGACTAGACTAAAGTGAGGTCTAGGTCTTGGGACTGGGCCATTGACAAGGATCAGGGCTGTACAGCAAATCCTCTGTGTGGAGGTGTTGAAGAGTGTTGAAGGGACAAGAGGCCACAGTTCCGAAGAAGATATGTCGGCGGATGAACCACAAACAGTTGCAAATGTTATATGTTATTCATGTGGTCTGGATACACTTATTGTGAATAAGGTGGATTTTGTAGCATTTGTCTTGGGACTGGGCCATTGACAAGGATCAGGGCTGTACAGCAAATCCTCTGTGTGGAGGTGTTGAAGAGTGTTGAAGGGACAAGAGGCCACAGTTCCGAAGAAGATATGTCGGCGGATGAACCACAAACAGTTGCAAATGTTATATGTTATTCATGTGGTCTGGATACACTTATTGTGAATAAGGTGGATTTTGTAGCATTTATAGCCACAGTTATTAACGGTACAAGTGTCTAAGACGTCCTAGAAGCTAGACCTCATTATATCTGCAGCCGACAAGTTTTCTTAACGGCAGACGCACTGCAAGGACTACTGTCGCTAGGAAATGTCCTGCACTCACAGGATCCTTCGGAGCCTGTGTAGGGACCTGATTAAAACAGTAAAGCAGGATGATTTAGTTGAATGAAAATGTCATTATTGATAGTTTGCATGGATTTTTTTTCTATGTATTATTATTGTATGTATTATTATTATTATTTAAAAAATGTAACCCTCATTTTTACCTTTTGGGATCTTTATTATCCACCTGTACAGTAGGTGGCGGAATGCACATATAATTGTTGCGAACGCCACTATACCATACAAGAAGAAGAAGAAGATGACGAAGACGGGATTGGGCCATGTTACAGAGTGCGAATAGACTGCATGACAGAGATCGACTGACATGAGATTCTCATAGTAAGCAGCCTACTTAATTTGCAATCATACCCGAATGCTAGTTCCATGGTGATTTCTATGTCTTTGTTTCCATGCATCAGGCTTGTTTGTAAACAAAGCTCAGGCAACGTAGTTTGCACTGCACACGTGTGGCTAAATGCAAAACATGTCGCACGTACCTGAATGTCCGATCTACCTCAAACTGCACCAGCCTACGTTGTTAGATAGTTGGATGTGTCTTGTAATATCTGAGGGTCGACATGTAAACCTACAACCGCTGCAAAAATATAGTTTAAATGGCAAAGCGCCGCGGTTTCAGGTCGTCTCTTGTTCCGTACACGTCATCTGTCTGTGACGCTACGGGAATTGTGAGGTGGCAGCTAGCTAGTTAGCGGACCTACCTCCAACATGGTGAGTCTTAAACATCAGCATAGATGTAATAACTTCAATCGCCGCATTAAGATATGTTTTGTGAATTATGTGGAATTTATTTCACTCTTTAAACCGTTCTTATTACGAGCCACTGTCCCTAGTTAGGTAGACAGGTGGCTAACTATTTAGCTAGTCGCAAATTCCTCAGCGAAGCCAGCTGAGCTAGCTAACTTGATTTATCCAGAATGGTGTCATAAATGCATCCTAGAAAGATGATGGATGTTGAACCAGCGATAACCGCTCTCATTCCCTCTCTAGTCTGCCATATTTAACTTCCAGAGCCTGCTGACAGTGATCCTATTGCTCATCTGTACCTGTGCCTATCTCAGAGCCATGGCACCCAGTCTCCTGGACAAGAACAAGACCGGGTACTTACTGACAGTATTAGATGTGGTAACGAGATGTGTGTAACGATAAATGGAAATATACGTTTAACATTATTGTGCACCAGTTTTTTTTTTTATGAATCTTTAAACTACTACTACTAGTTTGATTAACAGTCACCCATATTAACAAACTTATTTTGTTTAAAACATTGCATTTTTCTAAGTATAGGCTACTTATCGTAATGAACAATATCAGTAAAATGCCAGCGATATGTTATGGTCGGTGTCTAAACTTTTGGTTTATTTTCCCAGTTCTAGTATGTACTGACAGTGTTATCCCACTGAGCTAAAGCCCTAGTTGTTAACTACCCATCCACAGCCCTGGACTTAGCCTGCAAGAGGCCTACATTTGTTAGTTTCTGAAAGACAACATTCAGGGAAAGCGATGTTACCCCAACGGCCAACTTTAACCCCAGCAGTAATCCATCTCTGATACACTAACATCATTGCTCAATCCATGCCTTTCCAAGCACTCTCACCATTCTGGGAACCCTTAACCAAATCGCACACTTGGTAGCCAGCTAACTACCTCAGGAGACTATTCTGTCTGTCACTGACTCTTCGCATAGGTCTCTACTCAGAGTAGTAGGTCTCTACTCAGATATTTTGGCTGTGTTGACTCTATTCCACTTAAACCATGTAATGCTCTGGGGAGGAGAGTAGAGCTTTGTGTTTTTATGTGTTCCTTTAGAGGATTGGAAGTGTTTGCAGCTACTAGCGGTGATAAACAAGACTATATCACTATCATAAACTAGACAAGTGACTGTTTCTGACTCTCAGTGAGTTTGGTATTTGGGACCACATCATACATACACATCACATTAGTTCAATGTTGTTCTTGGTAGGGGGAACCTAAGCGCTGATAACATCACAACAGTTCAGTCTTTCTTTCTCTCTTTTCACAACTGTGTTTTTCCCCTCTATCCTCTGAGTGAGGGAGGCTAAGGCAACAAACTGTGTGCCACATGTTGGGTTAGGGGAAAATTAGGGGATTATTGTGAGCCAGTGATCTGAGCTCGGAAAACACACTCTCCAAGACAAATTAGAATGACACACTGCCTGGGCATTACAGTGCTGGCGTTAACACATCTTTTCCACTTTCTGAATGTGTTCTACTAATCTAAATATTGGATATTGTTATTTGTGTTCGAAGGGGACTGGTATCATTCAGCAGTGATATGGTGCTGAGTGTGTTTAGACAAGCAACTGAACCAGCTCTTCTCCTCTTTAGGCTAAAGAACGGAAAGTGATGGGAAGATGGCTGAACCAATGTGAATCTGTCTCCAGTAGCAGTTCTGGTGGCTAAAGCTTTTCTACACAGACAGAGATGAGTGATGGAGAGAGGATAGTGTGTTCTGTTGTGGGTTTAAAACTCCAGCGCAGACCGACTCCCAGAGGAGTGCTTACGCGCAGTCTACCCTCTGACCTCTAACCCCTGACCTTTGTCATAGAGCTGATGTTGGGCTCAGTCCCAAGTCTCTCACATGGTTTCTTGTCTGGTCTTCCTCATACATACATGGGCCTGGATTGTATTTTCCCGCTGCACTTCTCGCACATCTGTCTTTATTTCTGAGGTCAAGAATAAAATTAGACACGCCGGGGGGGGGGGCTCTTCCACCCTCTCCCTCCTCCTCTATGGCCGCTACTAAGGGGAAGGAAATTAATGAAACTGTCTGATCCCCCTAATCATCCCCATCAAGATATGGACACACATAATTTCCATCTGCCAGTTCAGTTGAGGGCTAGTGGGCTAATTAGTAGCCTCTAGCATCACCTTACTGTACCTCAGTCACCCACTGTCAGTCCACATGTGTGTTTACTAAACAACCCCCTGATGTCAGTTCACCGACTGTCCTCTTCCTTAGTCTATATGGACTGTCTATCTCTCTCTTGATCTACTCTTTACCTAGCTCATTAAAATTACTTCTTTCTTTTTGCAGCCTCTTGGGTATCTTCTGGAAATGTGCGAGAATAGGTACGTTGAACCCAGATCTAGAAGACATGTGCTGATGACCATCTATAAGTTGTTGCACTTTTAGAACCCAGTGTTGAAATACTGTGGTCAGAGGTTTTTCTGAACACCACGAAAGCATTCACTATTTCCCTGTTAGCTTCTGAAATCTCCAATCATCACCTCTGACCTCTACCATCTGCCCCCCAGGTGAGAGGAAGAGTCCGTACGTGGCGGTTTGTTGTGTCGTCATGGCCCTCTCCATCCTCTTCTCCGACTAGCAACCCACCCTGCCCTGCACACTGGGATTCCTAGTGGCAGAATGAAGAAGACTGAGTCATTCAGGAGAAGCAGCAGCAGTATCTCCACTCTCACAGAGGAGCCTGTATGGGACACAGCTGTGTTTCTCTTCGGTGGGGTGCCGCACGGGGCGTGGTTAATGTTCTGTAGTAACACATAGGGTCCCACTCTAGAGAAGATCGCAAGCCTCCTCCATCACTCCCTCCATCCTTCTGGTGGCCATTTCACAGTTTAGCCCCAATCAGTTGTTAACCAACGGCCTCCTGGATCTCTCTGTAAACACTGACATTTGTTGTCCTCTGATATTAACCGTAGGGATTGCCCCATGTTTTTCACTGCACTCTGATTTGTAATGAGGTCCATATGGTAGATGGACAGATTTTGGTGAGGAGTGTATTGAGGAATTGACTGTTTTTCTGTACATAAGACTCCATTGATTAGACTATTGGACAGTTGTGCCTTTCTGTAACCCAGGATTCAGTTTTTTCATTGATCACTGGGGGTATGTCACAAAGTGGCTAAATTTCAGAAACATTAACCCCGTATTCAACTTAAATTCTCATTCAGAAAATAAGTGTTTGATTAGTGTTAACTAGCTAACTGATTGAAGCTGTTTGGTGAAACGTGACCCTGTGGTAGAAAGTGTTCCATGTCTTTTTCCTTTTTGTTCCATGTTGTCTTTTTGTCTTGCAGTCGTGAGATCTGATGGTCTGTGCAGCGCGACTGGCCGTGAGGCCGATACGGAAGCTTAGTAAAGATCAGTGACACTATCGAGCAGTGTGCGGTTTCCTTTTTCCTTCATCTTGTCTAATTGTTACCATACACCTGCAAAAAAAGATTGCTCAGATGTGCAAGTGCCTTTTGAGTTACTGTGTAGCGTGACTGAAATCAATAGGACCTGGAACATGCCCATTATGACAGCACTACAGCCAAACTGTCATTCAATCTGAAATAAAGACAACTGTTGTCGTCTCCTGAGGGATTCTTTTCCTGTTTGACTTGTTGCCTGTACATACAACCGACAGAATCTTCTAATACACATTAAGAAACTGGAAAACAGGCCAAATCTCCTCTACTACCTAATGGCTACACACACACTGGACCCCGACCCTTATCCAAAGGCTGGTAACCTAGAATAATGGTTATATTTGCAGATCTTGAGTATAGTTTTTCCCTCTCGGAAGGCTGGGGTGATTTGTGTTAGGGGGACTGTTCTCGAGAGATTGGCTTTAGGGGGACTGTCGTGGAGGGATTGGTGTTGGGTGGGGGGCTGGTGTGGAGGGATTGGCAGTCGTACTGTAGTTTGTTAGGTTGATGTGTGTCAACAAATGAACTCACTCCAGCCAACGTCTGGATCATTTATTTCATTTGGCAGGTCAGACATGTCTCCCATCTAGGAATGGTCCAACAGCAGAGACGAACAGCTTGTAATGTCAGTAGGCTAGTAGATGATGCTTCGGAGGGGAGGCAGGTAGCCTAGTGGTTAGAGAATTGGGCCAGTAACCAAAATGTTGCTAGATCGAATCCCCGAGCTGACGAGATCAGCCCCTGTCGTTCTGCCCCTGAACAAGGCAGTTAGGCCGTCATTGTAAATAACAATTTGTTCTTAACTGACCTGCCTAGTTAAAGATTCAATTAAAAAAAGAACCTGCCTGACTAAGACTATATGCGATAACCTGAAAATCTGAGGCCCGCACTCGACTGTAACCCTCTACTCTAGAAAATGCGTGGTAGGCTACAGTCTGACGGCGGAACAATGTTTTTTGAATCTTTTTGTCTGATTTTTAAATGTTTCCACTTATAATTTCAGACGTTTTGGTAGACTATTTGTTAGTCAACTTAGATACATGCAACTTCCCGTCTGCCATTGCTTCCCTAGTCTAAATAAAAACCTTGCTCACAAGAATGTCATAAATCAATAGAATGAGTGTTTCAATCTAGTTGACATCGGTAAAGTAATTTGATTTCTGCTTCTTTTGCAGAGCAAAGGTTTTTAGGGCTCGTGGAGAAAATGCAACTGGTTGTTTGGAAATAGAAAGCTATGAAAACAACCCAATATGATTCTGATTAGATTTCAGTTTGGCTTGGATGCACATTTTATGTGGTTGAAATACTATCAGCTTTTATGGTAGTCTCTGTAGAGGTGCTAGCTGCGCATTCGCATTCTCTCAAGATGCTGAAATAAATAAATCCTATTTCTCCACTCCTGTTCCCTAGCCTACATTTGGTGTATCATTTTACTGCAAGAAATGCTTAATTCTGCAGGAATTAATATTAATGTTAGAGGTTAGACCTACAAGTCCGTGTCCAGATTTGTTTCTACACATGCACACACTGCCAAAGATTTCAAGCTGGAAAAACTGAGTGATAGAGGGCTTTGCATAGGCACTTGTGGTTTTTTGTGGGACTGGGAAAAAAATGCTTGGAATGTAAAATAACATTATTAACCTGTTCTCAATCTTTTAAAATAATGGTTCTGTTCCGGAACAGTATAGATCACTTCGGTTCTGATTCTGTTCCTCATGTTCTTATTTTCTGGGTGTTGGTTCTGTTTCCTGAAACGGTTCCAACCCCTACTGCTAACAACCTACTGCTGATTGGTTGAGTTTGAGTTCTAGAAGTCTCCCTGTTACTTGTGCAGGGAATCAGTTAGTTGACAGGAGTGGACCCTTTGAATTCTTGGTTGACTGACTGTGTACTGTAGGGATCCTGCTGTATCCTGTCATTTTTGTGTCAGAGAGGCCTACAGTGCTGTGACCTACCTAACCTAAATCCTGTTGAATATTATGCTGACCAAGCACATCAACTACAGCATGTTTACCACTGGCCTACAGCCACACCTGATGGACAGAATAGGCTTATTAACACACACACACTTGTTAACCTCGTTAACCCTGGCAGAACAGGGTCTTAGTGTCTGATCTCGACTCCACACTCCTCACTTTCATCTCTCTTTCTCTCCTCTGCCCAGGGGAACCTTCCTTCCATCTCACTTTAGCATCACTCCACTCACAGGCCCTAAACTATCCTTCTGCCCCTGATGGCTTCACACACACACACACACACACACACACATATATATATATATATATATATATATATATATATATATATATATATATATATATATATATACATATATATATATACATATATATATATATATACATATATATATATACATACATACATACATACACACACACACACACACACACACACACACACACACACACGGGTCTAAATGGCTTCCAGGATGAGCTGGAGGTAATGAGGACTTTCTGTCGTCTGCCTCGGGTCTCAGGTGATGAAAGACATGTACAGTCACTATCTAGCCATTCTAGAAAGAATAAATGTGTCTAAATTGGCCGTATCATCAGAGCTGATGAGCAAGTATAATAAGAGCTATCTGATGTGAATTGAATTGTATTTGGTGGTTAGAAGTTGCAGTGGTAATTCTGTGTGTTGTAGACCCTGTTAGTAGAACTGACTCACTGGTCACCCTGCACTCCTTTATTCCTTTAGCTCAGAGGAACATACACTTCCATGGCTATTTATGCTGATGGGGATGAGGACTGACTTATGTACTTTTCCACATGATTAATTCCAGGGTTCAGGGCTAATGGTTCTGTTTAGGATTCACCATTTTATTTTAAGTTCAATGAAGAGTTCCCTGTGGTGAAACGGGGCCATTTTAATGAAGAGTTCCCTGTGGTGAATCGGGGCCATTTTAATGAAGAGTTCCCTGTGGTGAATCGGGGCCATTTTAATGAAGAGTTCCCTGTGGTGAAATGGGGCCATTTTAATGAAGAGTTCCCTGTGGTGAATCGGGGCCATTTTAATGAAGAGTTCCCTGTGGTGAAACGGGGCCATTTTAATGAAGAGTTCCCTGTGGTGAAACGGGGCCATTTTAATGAAGAGTTCCCTGTGCTACTGTGCTGAAACAGGGCCATTTTAATGAAGAGTTCCCTGTGGTGAAACGGGGCCATTTTAATGAAGAGTTCCCTGTGGTGAAACGGGGCCATTTTACTGAAGAGTTCCCTGTGGTGAAACGGGGCCATTTTAATGAAGAGTTCCCTGTGCTACTGTGCTGAAACAGGGCCATTTTAATGAAGAGTTCCCTGTGGTGAAACGGGGCCATTTTAATGAAGAGTTCCCTGTGCTACTGTGCTGAAACAGGACCATTTTAATGAAGAGTTCCCTGTGCTACTGTGCTGAAACAGGACCATTTTAATGAAGAGTTCCCTGTGGTGAAACGGGGCCATTTTAATGAAGAGTTCCCTGTGCTACTGTGCTGAAACAGGACCATTTTAATGAAGAGTTCCCTGTGCTACTGTGCTGAAACAGGACCATTTTAATGAAGAGTTCCCTGTGCTACTGTGCTGAAACAGGACCATTTTAATGAAGAGTTCCCTGTGGTGAAACGGGGCCATTTTAATGAAGAGTTCCCTGTGCTACTGTGCTGAAACAGGACCATTTTAATGAAGAGTTCCCTGTGGTGAAACGGGGCCATTTTAATGAAGAGTTCCCTGTGCTACTGTGCTGAAACAGGATCATTTTAATGAAGAGTTCCCTGTGGTGAAACGGGGCCATTTTAATGAAGAGTTCCCTGTGCTACTGTGCTGAAACAGGACCATTTTAATGAAGAGTTCCCTGTGCTACTGTGCTGAAACAGGACCATTTTAATGAAGAGTTCCCTGTGGTGAAACGGGGCCATTTTAATGAAGAGTTCCCTGTGCTACTGTGCTGAAACAGGACCATTTTAATGAAGAGTTCCCTGTGCTACTGTGCTGAAACAGGACCATTTTAATGAAGAGTTCCCTGTGCTACTGTGCTGAAACAGGACCATTTTAATGAAGAGTTCCCTGTGCTACTGTGCTGAAACAGGACCATTTTAATGAAGAGTTCCCTGTGCTACTGTGCTGAAACAGGACCATTTTAGAACTAGAGAGTTAGAACACTGCTTGCTACTTGTTACTGTGAGAAACAACAGGGCAGAAGTAGTGGGCCAGAACGCACACACCACCTCGGCTACTGCTAAGCTGTGAGGATAAATTCTGCTGACATTAACTACCTTGTTTGTCCAGTGTCTTTAGCCCTACTGTGCTGTGTGAGGGTAGAGTGATGGGCACAGACAGTACTAGAGTCAGCTCAGTGTGTGCGCTTGCGTGTGCATGCATCTGTTACTCCTTACTGTGTAGGGTTAGAGTGACTGCCTATTGTGGTGACAGAACTGGACTCAGACTCAGCCATTGGCTCAGCAGATCTAGTAACTCCAGCCTTCAGACACCACAGAGAGGGATCTATAAAGAGATGGAGTTTGGAATCGTGTGTAAGCTCTGTAACCCAGATACAGTGCTGTCAGTTCTTGCTGTTTCTTTCTCTTTCCAGGATCTGTAGTGTGTTTGCCAGTGTTTACGTATGTGACCTAAAAGAGAGGGTGATGGATGCAGAGGGAGCCAGGTCAGACAGGCTTTTAGGCAGGGTTTTAGACAGCTAGCTACACAGCTGGGAGAAATGAGGCTGACCTAGCACCCCTGACTCCGCTCTATCCCCCTCCAGTCTCTAACAGACTCCACTAATAAAGCTTTCACTGAGACTATGGGACTCTATTAAACCTTTCTTCAGTTTTTAAGTGTTAAACAGTAACAGGAGAAGCCATTCATGTGGTTTATCTGGCCAGTTAGTTTCTCAAAGCAGCACTGTGTCCACATGTCCTTATTAAACATACTTTAACACAGAGTCCTGGGATGGAGCACCTGAGGTCTACTGTGTGTTCCAGCCCCATTAGTCCTTGATGACTAACACACACACGTATACATACGTACACAGGGCTAGCTAATGTTCCCATAACGCTTCCCTAATGTTTGCTAACGTTATAGGAGAGGAGTCTGGGCCAAGGTGATTAAGCTGTGAAGTTTGGCATCTGGGGGACAGAGGGAAAGATAGATGGGAGAAGGAGGGAAATGATGGCTTTGGGGAGACATCTGGGGGACAGAGGGAAAGAAAGATGGGAGAAGGAGGGAAATTATGGCTTTGGGGAGATATCTGGGGGACAGAGGGAAAGAAAGATGGGAGAAGGAGGGAAATGATGGCTTTGGGGAGACATCTGGGGACAGAGGGAAAGAAAGATGGGAGAAGGAGGGAAATGATGGCTTTTAGGAGACATCTGGGGGACAGGGAAAGAAAGATGGGAGAAGGGGGGAAATTATGGCTTTGGGGAGACATCTGGGGGACAGGGGGAAAGAAAGATGGGAGAAGGAGGGAAATGATGGCTTTGGGGACATCTGGTGACAGAGGGAAAGAAAGATGGGAGAAGAAGGGAAATTATGGCTTTGGGGAGATATCTGGGGGACAGAGGGAAAGAAAGATGGGAGAAGGAGGGAAATTATTGCTTTGGGGACAACTGGGGGACAGAGGGAAAGAAAGATGGGAGAAGGAGGGAAATGATGGCTTTGGGGACAACTGGGGGACAGAGGGAAAGAAAGATGGGAGAAGGAGGGAAATTATGGCTTTGGGGACATCTGGGGACAGAGGGAAAGAAAGATGGGAGAAGGAGGGAAATGATGGCTCTGGGGACATCTGGGGACAGAGGGAAAGAAAGATGGGAGAAGGAGGGAAATGATGGCTTTGGGGACAACTGGGGGACAGAGGGAAAGAAAGATGGGAGAAGGAGGGAAATGATGGCTTTGGGGACAACTGGGGGACAGAGGGAAAGAAAGATGGGAGAAGGAGGGAAATGATGGCTTTGGGGACAACTGGGGGACAGAGGGAAAGAAAGATGGGAGAAGGAGGGAAATGATGGCTTTGGGGACATCTGGGGACAGAGGGAAAGAAAGATGGGAGAAGGAGGGAAATGATGGCTTTGGGGACAACTGGGGGACAGAGGGAAAGAAAGATGGGAGAAGGAGGGAAATGATGGCTTTGGGGACAACTGGGGGACAGAGGGAAAGAAAGATGGGAGAAGGAGGGAAATGATGGATTTGGGGACAACTGGGGGACAGAGGGAAAGAAAGATGGGAGAAGGAGTGAAATGATGGCTTTGGGGACATCTGGTGACAGAGGGAAAGAACGATGGGAGAAGGAGGGGAAATTATGGCTTTGGGGAGATATCTGGGGGACAGAGGGAAAGAAAGATGGGAGAAGGAGGGAAATGATGGCTTTTGGGGACAACTGGGGGACAGAGGGAAAGAAAGATGGGAGAAGGAGGGAAATTATGGCTTTGGGGACATAAGGAGACAGAGGGAAAGAAAGATGGGAGAAGGAGGGAAATTATGGCTTTGGGGACAACTGGGGGACAGAGGTAAAGAAAGATGGGAGAAGGAGGGAAATGATGGCTTTTGGGGACAACTGGGGGACAGAGGGAAAGAAAGATGGGAGAAGGAGGGAAATGATGGCTTTGGGGACAACTGGGGGACAGAGGGAAAGAAAGATGGGAGAAGGAGGGAAATTATGGCTTTGGGGAGATATCTGGGGGACAGAGGGAAAGAAAGATGGGAGAAGGAGGGAAAGGATGGCTTTGGGGAGACATCTGGGGGACAGGGGGAAAGAAAGATGGGAGAAGGAGGGACATGATGGCTTTGGGGAGACATCTGGGGGACAGAGGGAAAGAAAGGTGGGAGAAGGAGGGAAATGATGGCTTTGGGGAGACATCTGTGGGACAGAGGGAAAGAAAGATGGGAGAAGGAGGGAAATTATGGCTTTGGGGACATCTGGAGACAGAGGGAAAGAAAGATGGGAGAAGGAGGGAAATTATGGCTTTGGGGACAACTGGGGGACAGAGGGAAAGAAAGATGGGAGAAGGCGGGAAATTATGGCTTTGGGGACATCTGGGGGACAGAGGGAAAGAAAGATGGGAAATGATGGCTTTGAGGAGACATCTGGGGGACAGGGAAAGAAAGATGGGAGAAGGAGGGAAATTATGGATTTGGGGACATCTGGGGACAGAGGGAAAGAAAGATGGGAGAAGGAGGGAAATGATGGCTTTGGGGACAACTGGGGGACAGAGGGAAAGAAATATGGGAGAAGGAGGGAAATGATGGCTTTGGGGACATCTGGTGACAGAGGGAAAGAACGATGGGAGAAGGAGGGAAATTATGGCTTTGGGGAGATAGCTGGGGGACAGAGGGAAAGAAAGATGGGAGAAGGAGGGAAATGATGGCTTTTGGGGACAACTGGGGGACAGAGGGAAAGAAAGATGGGAGAAGGAGGGAAATGATGGCTTTGGGGACAACTGGGGGACAGAGGGAAAGAAAGATTGGAGAAGGAGGGAAATTATGGCTTTGGGGAGATATCTGGGGGACAGAGGGAAAGAAAGATGGGAGAAGGAGGGAAATGATGGCTTTGGGGAGACATCTGGGGGACAGGGGGAAAGAAAGATGGGAGAAGGAGGGACATGATGGCTTTGGGGAGACATCTGGGGGACAGAGGGAAAGAAAGGTGGGAGAAGGAGGGAAATGATGGCTTTGGGGAGACATCTGTGGGACAGAGGGAAAGAAAGATGGGAGAAGGAGGGAAATTATGGCTTTGGGGACATCTGGAGACAGAGGGAAAGAAAGATGGGAGAAGGAGGGAAATTATGGCTTTGGGGACAACTGGGGACAGAGGGAAAGAAAGATGTGAGAAGGAGGGAAATTATGGCTTTGGGGACATCTGGGGGACAGAGGGAAAGAAAGATGGGAAATGATGGCTTTGAGGAGACATCTGGGGGACAGGGAAAGAAAGATGGGAGAAGGAGGGAAATTATGGCTTTGGGGAGACATCTGGGGGACAGAGGGAAAGAAAGATGGGAGAAGGAGGGAAATTATGGCTTTGGGGAGACATCTGGGTGTACTGCAACTTGTCTTAAATTAAACCAGGAAACCTGACAAGGCCTCTTCCTTAGTGAATGGACCCTCTGTGCTTTTGTTATGAGCCCCCCCACCTCAACTCCTCACCCCATCTGGACCCTCCCCCACCACCCCTGGATGAAACGTTTGGGTGAGTTGCTTAATCAACATCACAGATATGTGAGCTGACAGGGACCTCTGGCTTGACTCCAGCCTTGATCCCCCCCCAGCCCACAGTCTCACTTCTAAACACTGAGGATCTGCATTAGGCCTTGTGAAACTCAACAGTGTGGTGCCCATTCGGGAGTATACTCCAGGACTCGATCTTGGCTCTGAACCAATATAGTTTGTTTGATGGGGACACTGACTGCCAGAGAAATAGATGGGACTGGAAAAGAGCTTCAAGCTGTCTCGTGGTTATGCGCGTGCACATAAACATGCCCTCACAGACACGCATGGATGGATGGATGCACACAAACATGCCCTCACAGACACGCATGGATGGATGGATGCACACAAACATGCCCTCACAGACACGCATAGATGGATGGATGCACACAAACATGCCCTCACAGACACGCATGGATGGATGGATGCACACAAACATGCCCTCACAGACACGCATGGATGGATGGATGCACACAAACATGCCCTCACAGACACGCATGGATGGATGGATGCACACAAACATGCCCTCACAGACACGCATGGATGGATGGATGCACACAAACATGCCCTCACAGACACGCATGGATAGATGGATGCACACAAACATGCCCTCACAGACACGCATGGATGGATGGATGCACACACACCGTTGATGGCCTGAAGAATTATCAGGTCATCTGGCCTTTGATTTCACCAATCTCTGCAAACACTTTTCCCCACAAAGGGTGATTGTGCTGAATAAGGGAGGCAAAATGTGTCCTTGGCCAACACTAAACAGCTCAACTACTCAATTGAAGTCATCTGAAGCCATTACTGTATACCAGAGTTGGGGGGGTCAATTCAGTTTTCAATTGTAATACCTGGTGAGTTTTAATCCAAGGCGCATTATAGAGCAGCACATTTGAGAAATTGTCTTTAACCTCTACCGGATCAGTGTCACTAAACTGGGACGGTTGTTGAATACAACAGACAACTTTCCAGGACATAGACATGTCTTATATGGGCAGAAAGCTTAAATTACTGTTAATCGAACAGTGTCTTATTAACAGTAGCTATTATAGTGAAAAAATACCATGCTATTGTTTGAGGAGAGTGCACAACAACTTTTATCACGGCAACTGGTTTGATGCATTCATCTCTGAAGGTAAATAATGTACTTCAGTAATCTTGCTCTGATTTGTCGTCCTGAGGGTCCCAGAGATAAAATGTAGCATAGTTTTGTTTGATAAAATGTAGGAACTGGGGTCTACAGTTTGACCCCATTGCTGTCTCTGGCTCCACACCCACCCCGCCCGGCCATCTAGATGTGTGTAAGTTAGTGTATAAGCTAATGATCCATCATGTATGACATTCCTGCAGTGGTGGGCCGTCAGGGCCAGCAAGGCCTTCTCTGCTGGCCTAAACATCATCAGAATATAATTTAAAAAAATATATATATTTTCCCACAAATATGTATTAAATAATTCCCCAGAGTAAGAGTTACACTCTTCATTTCATAGTGTTCCTTTTGGTTGCACTGCTTCCAACCCCAGGTTGAGATTTGGAGGGCTGGTCTTTATGTTAGATATTTTATCCAATCATATTCAGCCGTCATGTGTTGCCAGGGGTCTAAAATTTGCCCTCAGGCCTTCAGAATCAACAGTGCGGGCGCTTGTAGCTTAAAGTGAATGGAAATTAAAATTTAGTGTCAACAAATCAGCTTTAGAGTTGGCTATTGTACGCCTGCTGGCTGGCTCCAGTGTTACACAGGAGCCAGCTAGCAGGCGTAGTGCCTGCACGTCTTTTGATTGGATTACCAACTAGGAAACTAGGAAACTGAAATTGATCAACGATTGATCAACAAATTAATTCGCATACTACTAAACTGTTTTTTCAACCCACAATGGCGGAAGGAGAAGATATCGATTTGGTCGAGGATATAATTATAATGCCATTCTCAAGACAAACTTTTCAAGAAAAGTTAGACATTGTCAGGAGAGGTAGACGCCGACGCTACAAAGCCGACGCTACAAAGACAGGCTCCGAGAAGCACTGCAAACTGTACCGCTGGGAATGCCTATTATTTGCAAGTGATCGATTTGGTGTTTGGAGCCACACTAGCTTTGCAAACCTGAGTTGTCTAACCAAGGCAGCAACGAGACACCAAAGTACGGCTGGGCACTTACAAACAATGGTGCTTTTGAAAACTTTTGGGGACACCCGAGTGGATCCCGAGTGGATCTACAGCTCAACGAACAAGCACGCAGGGCAACGAAGCTGCACAATGAAAATTCTCTGAATAAAAATGTCAATTTCAAGGTGATGCAACGCCTGGTTATACTGCATTTCTGTCGAAATGTATAGTATCTAGAACCATGGCATCATAATGATGGTAATAAGAGGTGGATTAATTCGGGTGGGACAGTGTAGGACTTCACTGAAGGCCCAGGCCCCAGAACCACGGCACGCTACTGCATTCCCGGGAGTGTGAACTTACATTTTTTTATTACCATAGCATTTTTGTATGTTCTCTATAGTTATGTACTTTAAATCTATCAATTGACCAATTTGGCACATTTGGGCAAACTCCTGGCAGACTTGATACAAAATATTGTGCACTAATGTGATTCTTCACTGGTCAGTCTAAACTTTTGCACACACTGCTGCCATCTGGTGGCCAATCTAAAGTACACCTAGACTCCTATCTGAAAGTATGGCCTTTCTCTTGCATTTAAAAAAAATGAACACATGTTTTTTTTGTATTATCTTTTACCAGACCTAATGTGTTATATTCTACTACATTAACTTCCCTAATGTTTGCTAACGTTATAGGAGAGGAGTCTGGGTCAAGGTAATTAAGCTGTGAAGTTTGGCCTACTCAACAGATTCTCTTCTCCATCAGAAATTTCTCCTCTCGACCTCTCTCTTTCTCTCAGGGGGAAACTACTACAGTTCAGAGGCTAGAAACTGAAGCTGTGGACTTACGACTGGCCCCAAGGTTGAGGTGATCATTGAGGTCCTGGAATTTGGGACCAAATACTAAACTTTGACTACTTTAATACACATTCTGTATAAGCGAATTTGACCCAAAACTTTGTTCCCTAAAATGGGGGGGATTATGTACAGTGCATTCGGAAAGTATTCAGACCCCTTGACTTTTTCCACATATTACGTTACAGACTTATTCTAAAATTGATAACTTTTTTAACTGAAATCACATTCACATAAGTATTCAGTACTTTGTTTAATTAAGCACTTTTGGCAGTGGTTACAACCTCAAGTCTTCTTGGGTATGATGCTTCAAGCTTTGGCACACCTGTGTTTGGGAGGATCTCTGCAGAGCCTCTCAAGCTCTGTCAGGTTGGATGGGGAGTGTTTCTGCACAGGTATTTTCAGGTCTTTCCAGAGATGGTCGATCGGGTTCGGGCTTTGGCTGGGCCACTCAAGGACATTCAGAGACTTGTCCCAAAGCCATTCCTGCGTTGTCTTGGCTGTGTGCTTAGGGATGTTGTCCTGTTGGAAGGTGAACCTTCACCCCAGTCTGAGGTCCTGAGCACCCTGGAGCAGGTTTTCTTCAAGGATCTCTGTACTTTACTCGGTTCATTTTTTCTTCAATCCTGATGAGTCTCCCAGTCTCTACCTCTGAAAAACATCCCCACAGCATGATGCTACCACAAACATGCTTCACCATGGGGATTTTTTGTACCCTTCCCCAGATCTGTGCTTCGACACAATCCTGTCTCTGAGCACTATGGACAATTCCATCAACCATGGCCTGTTTTTTTGCTCTGACATGCACTGTCAACTGTGGGACTTTATTTAGACAGGTGTGTGCCTTTCCAAATCATCTCCAATCAATTGAATTTACCACAGGTGGACTCCTATCAAGTTGTAGAAACATCTCAAGGATGATCAAAGGAAACAGGATGCACCTGAGCGCAATTATTGAGTCTCATAGCAAAGGGTCTGAATACTTACCGTGGGGCAAAAAAAGTATTTAGTCAGTCATCAATTGTGCAAGTTCTCCCACTTAAAAAGATGAGAGGCCTGTAATTTTCATCATAGGTACACTTCAACTATGACAGACAAAATGAGAAAAAAAATCCAGAAAATCACATTGTAGGATTTTTAATGAATTTAATGCAAATTATGGTGGAAAAAAAGTATTTGGTTAATAACAAAAGTTTATCTTAATACTTTGTTATATACCCTTTGTTGGCAATGACAGAGGTCAAACATTTTCTGTAAGTCTTCACAAGGTTTTCACACACTGTTGCTGGTATTTTGGCCCATTCCTCCATGCAGATCTCCTCTAGAGCAGTGATGTTTTGAGGCTGTTGCTGGGCAACACAGACTTTCAACTCCCTCCAAAGATTTTCTATGGGGTTGAGATCTGGAGGTTGGCTAGGCCACTCCAGGACCTTGAAATGCTTCTTACGAAGCCACTCCTTCGTTGCCCGGGCGGTGTGTTTGGGATCATTGTCATGCTGAAAGACCCAGCCAAGTTTCATCTTCAATGCCCTTGCTGATGGAAGGAGGTTTTCACTCAAAATCTCACGATACATGGCCCCATTCATTCTTTCCTTTCCACGGATTAGTCGTCCTGGTCCCTTTGCAGAAAAACAGCCCCAAAGCATGATGTTTCCACCCCCATGCTTCACAGTAGGTATGGTGTTCTTGGATGCAACTCAGCATTCTTTGTCCTCCAAACACAACGAGTTGAGTTTTTACCAAAAAGTTCTATTTTGGTTTCATCTGACCACATGACATTCTCCCAATCTTCTTCTGGATCATCCAAATGCTCTCTTGCCAACTTCAGACGGGCCTCGACATGTACTGGCTTAAGCAGGGGGACACGTCTGGCGCTACAGGATTTGAGTCCCTGGCGGCGTAGTGTGTTACTGATGGTAGGCTTTGTTACTTTGGTCCCAGCTCTCTGCAGGTCATTCACTAGGTCCCCCCGTGTGGTTCTGGGATTTTTGCTCACCGTTCTTGTGATCATTTTGACCCCACGGGGTGAGATCTTGCGTGGAGCCCCAGATCGAGGGAGATTATCAGTGGTCTTGTATGTCTTCCATTTCCTAATAATTGCTCCCACAGTTGATTTCTTCAAACCAAGTTGCTTACCTATTGCAGATTCAGTCTTCCCAGTCTGGTGCAGGTCTACAATTTTGTTTCTGGTGTCCTTTGACAGCTCTTTGGTCTTGGCCATAGTGGAGTCTGGAGTGTGACTGTTTGAGGTTGTGGACATGTGTCTTTTATACTGATAACAAGTTCAAACAGGTGCCATTAATACAGGCAACCAGTGGAGGACAGAGGAGCCTCTTGAAGAAGAAGTTACAGGTCTGTGAGAGCCAGAAATCTATCTTCTTTGTAGGTGATCAAATACTTATTTTCCACCATAATTTGCAAATAAATTCCTAAAAAATCCTACAATGTGATTTTCTGGATTTTGTTTCCTTCTAATTTTGTCTGTCATAGTTGAAGTGAACAAATAAGAACAAATTCTTATTTTCAATGACGGCCTGGGAACAGTGGGTTAACTGCCTGTTCAGGGGCAGAACGACAGATTTGTACCTTGTCAGCTCGGGGATTTGAACTTGCAACCTTCTGGTTAGTAGTCCAACGCTCTAACCACTAGGCTACACTGCCGCCCCAGTAAAATGGAGGTGTGTAATAAACCTGATTTATACCGTCCACAGATTAGGTCAGTGTATGTGTGTCTCTGTGTGTCGTTGGAACCAAAATTATTTTCCAATCGTTCTGAGCGGAACCCCTATGTATTTATTTTGGTTCCAATATTCAGATCAGAATTATAAAGTTCTGAACCGGGTCGAACGGTTCATATAGTTTTTATTTAGCTCATTCATTTACAACACCAATTAGTGTGGATGGAGCAGCATGCTATGGAACGGCCAAGCTAGTTGTTTACACGTTTGATGGACAGATAAGTGCAGGCGTGCGATGTGATTGCAATTCCACGGGTGAGGAAAGAGAGAGAGGGGTGGGGCATGGAGGGGGCTCGGCTTGAAGCACTGAGCGTCGTGATGTGGGTTGGAATGAGTTTAGGCTATTACATCATTTCTTCAATGCATTACAGAAGAGGGTCCACATATGTGTGTGTATATATACAGTGCCTTGCGAAAGTATTTGGCCCCCTTGAACTTTGTGACCTTTTGCCACATTTCAGGCTTCAAACATAAAGATATGAAACTGTATTTTTTTGTGAAGAATCAACAACAAGTGGGACACAATCATGAAGTGGAACGACATTTATTGGATATTTCAAACTTTTTTAACAAATCAAAAACTGAAAAATTGGGCGTGCAAAATTATTCAGCCCCTTTACTTTCAGTGCAGCAAACTCTCTCCAGAAGTTCAGTGAGGATCTCTGAATGATCCAATGTTGACCTAAATGATTAATGATGATAAATACAATCCACCTGTGTGTAATCAAGTCTCCGTATAAATGCACCTACACTGTGATAGTCTCAGAGGTCCGTTAAAAGCGCAGAGAGCATCATGAAGAACAAGGAACACACCAGGAAGGTCCGAGATACTGTTGTGAAGACGTTTAAAGCCGGATTTGGATACAAAAAGATTTCCGAAGCTTTAAACATCCCAAGGAGCACTGTGCAAGTGATAATATTGAAATGGAAGCCTGAAATACAGTTTTATATCTTTATGTTTGAAGCCTGAAATGTGGCAAAAGGTCGCAAAGTTCAAGGGGGCCAAATACTTTCGCAAGGCACTGTAAATATATATATATATATATATATATATATATATATATATATATATATATATATATATATAAAAAAGTGGAATTTCTATTTTCTTCAATGTTATTATGAATATCGGTAGCAATAACAGAAGAAACACATTTGGAATTACATACCTACAGTATAAAAGAGGGGAATATCTTTCTAATGATGTCAACTTTTTAATGACGTCAACTCCTAATATTGAGCAGATTACACTCGTTGGAGTATCTGACATCGGCTTTGAAAAGCACCCACGAATGCCACTGGCTGCCTCTAAGCTTTCATGACTTAGACATACATTTTTTCCAACACATGGCTAACCTGTGTTTAACCAGCTTCTCTTCGCGAAAATGCATTTGGAGTTAGTTTTCTAGCTAATAGGCTATGTTAGAGTTTACACTTCCAGTTATAATGTGGGGAGGTCAACATAATGACAACAACCTACCAAATCTATTCATTTTAAACTGTTGATTACTTCTCTCCATTCTCATTCACCTGATGATGAGACCAGATGTGAATTTGTTGTTTTGTTTTTGCTAACGTATGATGGGGTCCCTGGGTTGCCGGTTTGCTTGGGAGGGGGTCCCTGGGCAAGAAGACCACTGCATTACAGAATTATATACTAGACATTAGGAATATTTTGTGACAAACAAAAAAAAACATTACCAACCAGTTTCAAGATTTGAAAATAACGTTTCTGTTCCATAACACTAGAGAGAACTTTCGTTCCTGGTTCTGTTTCCGTTCCTCTGAAAATGTAATTTTTTTGGTTCTGTTCCCTGAACCGGTTACAACCCCTAGTGTGTATGTCTGTGTGTCAGTAACTCTCTCCAGATGGGTCTCTTCTGTGAGCTGGAGTCTGGATCAGAGGAGGGGGGGGTGTGTGTGTATGTTAACACGACCAGCATGACTCCCAACCTCCTGTATACCACTGTGTTTGTGTGTATGTTGTGACCAAAAGAATGACAAAGAAATAGGGGGATAAAAAGAAAGAGGGACCAAATTAGAAAGGCGGAGAGAAAGTGTCCTGTATGAGAGCTCTGACATCATCAGTGTCATGGGACTCTTTTCTGGCTTCAATGACACACACACACACACACACACTGTGTCTCAGCGTGCTAGCAATGTTATCAACCCCAGAAGTTTGTTTCCCACAGTTAAGAGGTTGGAGTGGAACCAGGAAACTGATTCTCTGCTGTTTCATAAAGAGAGGAAGGGAGAGAGAAATGCCAATGTCATTATCACAGCACTTTATTAAAGGAAACAAGTCTTTGAGAAAATGAAAATATTGTCAGAAGATTATAGCATTCATTGAAGCTGAAGCTTACTTTGTTATCAATGTAAAATCTAATCAGGTTATAAAAGCAGGAAGGAGAGCGAGACAGAGAATTGTTTCACTCTGTATGTGAGAAGCTGTGTGCTTGGCTTACTTAGCCTAGTGTCTGTAGGCTGTAGCTCGGTGGGCTAACACTTTCTTGAGTTACATGATTTCCACAGGTGAACCCAGTGGGTCACATATGCAGAACTAATTCTGCAGTGTATCGGTATATAGTAATGCATATGTACAGCCTGTAGTACAATAGCTACAGTTCACTGGTGCTCATCCATCCTATTCTGTTTCTCAGGCTCAAAATCAGCTATGGCTCAGTCACAAAATCTACTGTTTATTTTCTCTCTCTGCTGTTGATTCGGGAATCAGTGCTCTGAATGTCACCAGGACATCTCGCTATGTTCAGAAACAGCCATGTGGTTCCAATTGTTGTTTATACAGGGTTGGCATTGAGCAACTCCTGCCCTTAAATGTTCACGTAGCGTTAACATGAATAATATGCATGTACATCTCTCATGGCTCAAAGGTGAGGAGAAATTCATCTCTACTTGTTTTTGTAAGAAGTATTGACATGTTGAATGCACTGAGCTGTAGGTTTTAACCTACTAGCACATAGCTTGGACACCTATGCATACCCCACAAGACATGTCACCAGAGGTCTCTGGTATCCAGAACAGACTATGGGAGGCACACAGTACTACATAGAACCATGGCTACATTGAACTCTATTCCACATCAAGTAATTCACACAAGCAATAAAATCAGATTTAAAAAATCAACTGATAAAAATACATCTTATGGAAGAGCGAGGACTGTGAAGTGTCACACACACAAGTACAAACACACACATACAAACTATACATACACATGTACACCTGGATTGTGTGTTGTAGTGGCTGGAGGGCACACACTTAATGTATTGTGAAGTCTGTTGTGAAATGTATTAGAATGTTTGTTTAAAAATGGTATTCTAATGTATATTACTGCCTTACTGTTCCTGAGGTCCAGCAAAAATGAACTGCTGCCTTGGCAACAGCTAATGGGGATCCATAATAAATACAAATACAAACCATGTATTCTTTTAAAACATGGATAACTGATTACACACACCAATCTAACATTGCCCGGGCTCCACTGGGACATTTTATATGAGCATTTCTGTGTTAGGGGCAGATTGGATAGAATGTGTGTGTGACTAAGGGCACCATAGTCATTAACCACAAGAGTGGCTGACGTAGTCTATATTTACCTGATGACTGACTTCTGCTCCTTCTTAAACATACAATATCACCATCCTTGCATTAGCTATAACAGCCCTACTGTATCTACTGTGTTCATTGGCATGTAGCTTCACTAGATACAATCATACATGTTGTGTTATTTCTGGACTGAGATGGGAGAGTTTCAATTATACACAGCCGACATTGGTGTTACAACATGTATACATTCAACATGCAACAATTTCTAAATCAAAGCAAATCGACAATGTTATTCTATGAGAAACAGGTCCAGGCTCTCAGTCAATGGAGACAATATGTTAGACAAACTTTATTCCCAAGAAATGTCAGTTACAAAATGATTGTTGGCCATGTTAGGTGATAATGAGAGGAGTATTTATAGTTAAAGGTTAGAGGACATGGGAAACACATCTGTAATGGTTGATTTAATCTTCAGTCCCCCAGACAGGGATACAATGTACTTTATTTGTGTTATTCCAAAACAAATTTGAGGAGGATAGAGTTGCTCCCATAGAAATGAATAAATATCTCTTTGATAGCTCCATGGTTGTCAAGTCTCCTATGACCAGGTCTGCTCTGTCTCTGGTGTCTGTTTCCTTTTCACAGATATCAGCGCTCATGCACATAGTGGACTCTGTCCAGATCTACTTGTCTTCGGGGATCCCGCTCCTTTAGTCCATTACACGGCTGAATCATCCAAGCAGTTCTGACATGGCTGAAACATTGTAATGTTTCTTTCTCACCAGTAGGTGTCAGCAGTGCGTCACACACTGGTTCTCTTTAGATCTGCTGGACGTAGGTCTCTTTGTCACTGGTTTTGACCAGACGGGATACAGTTTTTGTCAGATTTGACTTTTTGTAGTAGATTAGCAGAATTTATGCAGCAGGTTAGGATAATTGGGTTAAGGTTAAGGAAAGGGTTAGAGTTCAAATGCAAAACAATTAAACTTGATGTTATTTTGACAAAAGCTGTATTCCTTCTAGCCATAACCCTCCTCACTCTCCTCTTCTGCCCACTGGACAGGCCTCATCAACACGCCTCTCTCAAGCTGTAGCCAAATGTGCTTCCAGTGGAAATTCACTTTCGTGTCACATGTTGTCCACACTAGATGTGATGCTTGTTTGTGTCCCAAGGGCAGGGGGCTGTGGAGGGAGTGTGTGTGGTGTGCAGCAGATACCTGTTTACAGTAGCTGAAAGGAATGTCAAGTCCCACTATAGGACCCACCACACTGAGCCAGCTCACTATGTAGTTCACCTGTCTGTACAGAGCGAGGTAGAGGGAAAAGGTCACACACAATAAAATATACAGGTGTAATACTCAGCGGCAGGTCACTTAGCCGTTAGAGCGTTGGGCTAGAAACCAAAAGGTCGCTAGTTTGAATCCCCGAGCCAACAAGGTGAAAAATCGGTCTATGCCCTTGAGCAAGGCACTTAACCCTAATTGCTCCAGGGTCGCCTTTGATAATAGCAGACCCTCGCTGTGAACCTACTCTCCGAGGGTGTCTCGGGGAATTGGATATACAAAAAAACACATCTCCAATTCACACATGCATATTAATACACACTTGTGAAATAGTACAAATATAAGCCACCTTCTTCTTCTTCTTATTACTCTCAGATATAATGTGGGTTGAGTCTCTGACTCATAGCTGTTCCTCCAGGGGAGCTTGACCTACAGGCTTTATAAACACTTCTGTCCTGCAGAGTTGGAGCACAAAGAACGACTGGCCTAGTAAATGAGAGAGTCGGGAGAAAAAGGTAACCATAGAAGTGTTAAGTGAGTGAAAGGTAGATGGGGGGGGGATAAAGAAAGGGATGGAGAGATATGTGTAGAGGGGGAAAGGAGGAGAGCGGTACCAACCTGTTGTGTGATGATATCCCAGGGTCCATTCTGTAGTCTACAGAAGTAGCAGTTAGGATTAACACTGTCTCATACCTCCTCTGAACACACCCTCATACCCTTAGAGAGTGAGAGATTCATAAAAGCAGAATCTCCACAGAGTGAAGGAAGATAGGGGAAGAGAATGACTGGATGAGAAGAAAAATAACTTTCTCTTGTAAATCAGCCAGTGTTGTCTTGCTACATACCAAGGGTTGAGTCTCTGAAGTAGAGGACAGGAGTGAAGTAGCTGCAGGAGTAGAGGAGAACCACTACTGTGTACAACACACTGATCCATCATCATCATAGTGGAAGAGAGGGGAGGTCCTCTCCTGGTGCTGGTCTGAGCAGATTCCTTGCTGGTCCTGTTCTCTGAAAGATCTGCTTCTGCCGGTCCCCAGTGCAGTCTTCCTGAGGTAGCCATCCTCAGAACCCTTGTATCAATTAAATGTGTTTTATAAAACCCTTTTTTACATTAGTAGTTGTCAGAAAGTGCTTTACAGTCAGTTACCCAGCCTAGCACAGTGGTCAGGAAAACTCCCTAGAGGGAACAAACCTAGAGAGGAAGCCAGTTTAGGGGTGGCCCATCCAGGCGGTCTTAAAGAAAGGACTCTAACCTTTCCTAATTCAGAAAACAGCTACTCATCTCGAGAGAGGAGATGGGGGAAATATGAAAGAGATGAGGGAGAGGATGAGAGAGATGGGGTACAGAAGGAGATGAGGGCAATATGAAAAAGATGGGGCATAGGAGGAGATGAGGATGAGAGAGATGGGGGTACAGGAGGAGATTAGGGAGAGGATGAGAGAGACGGGATACAGGAGGTGGTGAGGGAGATATGAGAGAGTTGGTGAACAGGAAGAGATGAGAGAGTTGGGGTACAGGAGGTGATGAGGGAGATTTGAGAGAGTTGAAGCACAGGAGGAGATGAGGATGAGAAAGATGGGGTACAGGAGGTGATGAGGATGAGAGATTTGGGGTACAGGAGGAGATGAGAGAGAGAGGGTACAGGAGGAGATGAGGATGAGATAATTGGGGTACAGGAGGAGATGAGGATGAGAGAGTTGGAGGAGATGAGAGAGAGGGTACAGGGGGAGATGAGGATGAGAGAATTGGGGTACAGGAGGAGATGAGTATGAGAGAATTGGAGTACAGGAGGAGATGAGGATGAGAGAATTGGGGTACAGGAGGAGATGAGGATGAGAGAAATGGGGGTACAGGAGGAGATGACGATGAGAGAGATGGGGTAAAGGAGGAGATGAGGATGAGAGAGTTGGAGGAGATGAGAGAGAGTGTACAGGGGGAGATGAGGATGAGAGAATTGGGGTACAGGAGGAAATGAGGATGAGAGAATTGGGGGTACAGGAGGAGATGACGATGAGAGAGATGGGGTAAAGGAGGAGATGAGGATGAGAGAGTTGGAGGAGATGAGAGAGAGTGTACAGGGGGAGATGAGGATGAGAGAATTGGGGTACAGGAGGAGATGAGGATGAGAGAAATGGGGCACAGGAGGAGATGAGGATGAGAGAAATGGGGTACAGGAGGAGATGAGGATGAGAGAGATGGGGTACAAGATGAGATGAGGATGAGAGAGATGGGGTACAGGATGAGATGAGGATGAGAAATTTGGGGTACAGGAGGAGATGAGAGAGGGTACAGGAGGAGATGAGGATGAGAGAATTGGGGTACAGGAAGAGATGAGGATGAGAGAGATGGGGTAAAGGAGGAGATGAGGATGAGAGAGTTGGGGTAGAGGAGGAGATGAGGATGAGAGGAGTGGGGCACAGGAGAATATGAGGGAGATATGAGAGAGTTGAGGTACAGGAGGAGATGAGAGCGAGAGAGAGGATAGAGGAGGAGATGAGGGAGCGATGAGAGTTGGGGTACAGGATGAGAGAGTTGGGATACAGGGGGACATTAGGGAGACGATGAGAGAGATGGGGTACATGAGGAGATGAGGATAAGATAAATGGGGTACAGGAGGAGATGAGGATGAGAGAGATGGGGTACAAGATGAGATGAGGATGAGAGAGATGGGGTACAGGATGAGATGAGGATGAGAAATTTGGGGTACAGGAGGAGATGAGAGAGGGTACAGGAGGAGATGAGGATGAGAGAATTGGGGTACAGGAAGAGATGAGGATGAGAGAGATGGGGTAAAGGAGGAGATGAGGATGAGAGAGTTGGGGTAGAGGAGGAGATGAGGATGAGAGGAGTGGGGCACAGGAGAATATGAGGGAGATATGAGAGAGTTGAGGTACAGGAGGAGATGAGAGCGAGAGAGAGGATAGAGGAGGAGATGAGGGAGCGATGAGAGTTGGGGTACAGGATGAGAGAGTTGGGATACAGGGGGACATTAGGGAGACGATGAGAGAGATGGGGTACATGAGGATGAGAGAGATGGGGTACAGGAGGAGATGAGGATGAGAGAATTGGGGTACAGGAGGAGATGAGGATGAGCGAGATGGGGTACAGGATGAGATGAGGATGAGAGAAGTGGGGCACAGGAGAATATGAGCGAGATATGAGAGAGTTGGAGTACAGGAGGAGATAAGAGAGAGAGGGGGTGCAGGAGGAGATATGAGAGAGATGGGGTACAGGAGGAGATGAGGGAGATATGAGAGAGATGGGCTACAGAAGAAGATTTGAGAGAGATGGTGTACAGAAGAAGATATGAGAGAGATGGGCTACAGAAGAAGATATGAGAGAGATGGGCTACAGAAGAAGATATGAGAGAGATGGGCTACAGAAGAAGATATGAGAGAGATGACAAAATGAGGGAAAAAAAGAGAGAAGTGGGGCACAGGAGAATATGAGCGAGATATGAGAGAGTTGGGGTACAGGAGGAGATAAGAGAGAGAGGGTACAGGAGGAGATGAGGGAGCGATGAGAATTGGGGTACAGGATGAGATGAGGATGAGAGAGATGGGGTACAGGAGATCATTAGAAAGACGATGAGAGAGATGGGGTACAAGAGAAAGAAGATGAGAATGAGATGGGGTACAGGAGGAGATGAGGATGAGATGGGGTACATGAGGAGATGAGGATGAGAGAGATGGGGTACAAGAGGAGATGAGGGAGATATGAGAGAGATGGTGTACAGGAGGAGATGAGGGAGATATGAGAGAGATGGGGTACAGGAGGAGATATGAGAGAGATGGGGTACAGGAGGAGACATGAGAGAGATGGGGTACAGGAGGAGATGAGGGAGATATGAGAGAGATGGGGTACAGAAGAAGATATGAGAGATATGGGCTACAGAAGAAGATTTGAGAGAGATGGTGTACAGAAGAAGATATGAGAGAGATGACAAAATGAGGGAAAAAAATCCAGAAAATCACATTGTAGGATTTTTTATGAATATATTTTCAAATTAAGGTGGAAAATAAGTATTTGGTCAATAACAAAAGTTTATCTCAATACTTGGCTTTGACAGAGGTCAAACGTTTTCTGTAAGTCTTCACAAGGTTTTCACACACTGTTGCTGGTATTTTGGCCCATTCCTCCATGTAGATATCCTCTAGAGCAGTGATGTTTTGGGGCTGTTGCTGGGCAACACAGACTTTCAACTCCCTCCAAAGATTTTCTATGGGGTTGAGATCTGGAGACTGGCTAGGCCACTCCAGGACCTTGAAATGCTTCTTACGAAGCCACTCCTTCGTTATCTGGGTGGTGTGTTTGGGATCATTATCATGCTGAAAGACCCAGCCACGTTTCATCTTCAATACCCTTGCTGATGGAAGGAGGTTTTCACTGAAAATCTCACGATACATGGCCCCATTCATTCTTTCCTTTACACGGATCAGTTGTCCTGGTCCCTTTGCAGAAGAACAGCCCCAAAGCATGATGTTTCCACCCCCATGCTTCACGGGTATGTATGGTGTTCTTTGGATGCAACTCAGCATTCTTTGTCCTCCAAACACGACGAGTTGAGTTTTTACCAAAAAGTTCTATTTTGGTTTCATCTGACCATATGACATTCTCCCAATCTTCTTCTGGATCATCCAAATGCTCTCTAGCAAATTTCAGACGGAACTGGACATGTAGTGTGTTACTGATGGTAGGCTTTGTTACTTTGGTCCCAGCTCTCTGCAGGTCATTCACTCGGTCCCCCGTGTGGTTCTGGGATTTTTGCTCACCGTTCTTGTGATCATTTTGACCCCACGGGGTGAGATCTTGCATGGAGCCCCAGATCGGGGGAGATTATCAGTGGTCTTGTATATCTTCCATTTCCTAATAATTGCTCCCACAGTTGATTTCTTCAAACCAAGCTGCTTACCTATTGCAGATTCAGTCTTCCCAGCCTGGTGCAGGTCTACAAATTTGTTTCTGGTGTCCTTTGACAGCTCTTTGGTCTTGGCCATAGTGGAGTTTGGAGTGTGACTGTTTGAGGTTGTGGGCAGGTGTCTTTTTATACTGATAACAAGTTCAAACAGGTGCCACTAATACAGGTAACGAGTGGAGGACAGAGGAGCCTCTTAAAGAAGTTACAGGTCTGTGAGAGCCAGAAATCTATCTTGTTTGTAGGTGACCAAATACATATTTTCCACCATAATTTGCAAATAAATAAATAAAAAATCCTACAATGTGATTTTCTGGATTTTTTTCTCTCATTTTGTCTGTCATAGTTGAAGTGTACCTATGATGAAAATTACAGGCCTCTCTCATCTTTTTAAGTGGGAGAACTTGCACAATTGGTTGCTAACTAAATACTTTTTTGCCCCACTGTATGAGAGAGATGGGCTACAGAAGAAGATATGAGAGAGATGGGCTACAGAAGAAGATATGAGAGAAATGGGCTACAGAAGAAGATATGAGAGAAATGGGCTACAGAAGAAGATATGAGAGAGATGGGCTACAGAAGAAGATATGTGAGAGATGGGCTACAGAAGAAGATATGAGAGAAATGGGCTACAGAAGAAGATATGAGAGAGATGGGCTACAGAAGAAGATATGAGAGAGATGGTGTACAGAAGAAGATATGAGAGAGATGTGCTTCAGAAGAAGATATGAGAGAGATGTGCTTCAGAAGAAGATATGAGAGAGATGTGATTCAGAAGAAGATATGAGAGAGATGGGCTACAGAAGAAGATATGAGAGAGATGTGCTTCAGAAGAAGATATGAGAGAGATGTGCTTCAGAAGAAGATATGAGAGAGATGGGCTACAGAAGAAGATATGAGAGAGCATCATAAAGGCATCTGAGATTTATGAAAATGGGTCTGTCTAAATGCACCAAGGATGAATGAACAGAGGCGACTGTATGGCTGGTAGTTTACTGCACGGTTGGTAGTTTACTGTACGGCTGGTAGTTTACTGTACGGTTGGTAGTTTACTGTACAGCTGGTAGTTTACTGTAACAGCTGGTAGTTTACTGTACGGCTGGTAGTTTACTGTACAGCTGGTAGTTTACTGTACGGCTGGTAGTTTACTGTACGGCTGGTAGTTTACTGTACAGCTGGTAGTTTACTGTACGGCTGGTAGTTTACTGTACGGCTGGTAGTTTACTGTACGGCTGGTAGTTTACTGTACAGCTGGTAGTTTACTGTACGGCTGGTAGTTTACTGTACGGCTGGTAGTTTACTGTACGGCTGGTAGTTAACTGTACGGCGGGTAGTTAACTGTACAGCTGGTAGTTAACTGTACGACTGGTAGTTTACTGTACGGCTGGTAGTTAACTGAAACGACACTGAACAAAAACATGCAAAAATGTCTAAGATTTTACTGAGTTACAGTTCATAAAATGAAATCAGTCAATTTATAAAAGTGAATTAGGCCATAATCTATGGATTTCACATGACTGGGAATACGGAAATGCATCTGTATTCTATCTGGTGTGACCACCAATTGCCTCATGCCGCACAACACACTTCACATAGAGTTGATCAGGCGGTTGATTGTGGTCTGTGGAATGTTACCCCACTCCTCTTCAATGGCTGTGTGAACTTGCTGGATATTGGCAGGAACTGGAACACGCTGTCTTACACGTCTATCCAGAGCATCCCAAATATGTGGAATGGGTGACATGTCTGATGAGTGTGCAGGCCATGGAAGAACTGGGACATTTTCATTTCAGCTTCCAGGAATTGCGTACAGATCCTTGCGACATGGGGCCGTGCATTATCATACGGAAACATCTCTGTGCATTCAAATTGCCATCGATAAAATGCAATTGTGTTCATTGTCCGTAGCCTATGCCAGTTTATGCCTGCCCATACCATAACCCCACAGGCACCATGGGGCACTCTAATCACAACATTGACATCAGCAAACCGCTCGCCCACACGACGCCACACAAGCCGAACTACAGTCAGGCCAAGACCCTGGTAAGGACAACGAGCACACATATGACCTTCCCTGAAACGGTTTCTGTCTGCCATGTGCCCGGTACAGTTGAAACCGGGATTCATCCAAGAAGAGCACACTTCTCCAGCGTGCCAGTGGCCATCGAAGGTGAGCATTTTCCTATGACGCTGAACTAGTCAGGCCAAGACCTTGGTGAGGAGAACGAGCACACAGATGAGCTTCCCTGAGATGGTTTCTGACAGTTTTTGCAGAAATTCTTCAGTTGCGCAAACCCACAGTTTCATCAGATGTCCGGGTGGCTGGACCCAGATGATCCCGCAGGTGAAGAAGCCAGATGGGGAGGTCCTGGGCTGGCGTGGTTACACGTGGTCTGAGGTAGTGAGGCCGGTTGGACGTACTGCTAAATTCTCTAAAACAACATTGGAGGCGGCTTATGGTTCAGAAAGGAACATTCAATTCTCTGGCAACAGCTCTGGTGGACATTTCTGCAGTCAGCATGCCAATTGCACACTCCTTGAGATGTGTTGGGTGACAGAACTGCACTTTTTAGAGTGGCCTTTTTTGTCCGCAGCACAAGGTGCACCTGTGTAATGATCATGCTGTTTAATCAGCTCCTTGATATGCCACACCTGTCAGGTGGATACATTATCTTGGAAAGGGAGAAATGCTCACTAGCAAATTTGTGTACAAAATTTCAGAGAAATAATATTTTTGTTCAAATGGCAACGTTCTGGTTTGTTTTAATTCAGCTCATGAAACCTGGGACCAACACTTTACATATTGCATTTATATTTTTGTTCAGTGTAGCTAGCTAGCATGCATGCTTTGTGTATTCTTGTCGCAATATTGCGGTTCTACATTGATGTAGCTAACTAGCTAGATTGTAAACCTTAAAATGTTTGACCAACGTTCAACAATCCTGGAAGTGAGAAGGCAATATTGTTTCTTCTCTCCAAAAAGCAGTCTGCTTTCAAGCTTGTTTGACACCGAAGCGACGTCAAGTGAACTGCTGTGTTGAGGGGCAAACAAGTTTTTTTTATAACTGAGATTTTGGTTGAATGCAGAACTTAAAAGTTGACACAGACATCAGCTTTAGGGAATGGTAATATGATGGCCAACAAAGTATGCAAATGAGATCAGCTGTGCGGGTGATTGTATGTGATTGTTTATTAAGGAGAGATCAGCTGGCGATTACCTGGTAGTCATCGATGGTTGCAATAGGCCCATTCTGTTCAAGGTTTTTAATGTTTCTGAGAAAGTTTAACAAATTTAAAAGAGCACTGTCAAAACAAAACACGTTTCTTACCAAGGCTCCGGGATCTCGTTTGCAGAGGGGGAATGAGACAACAGCCAATCAGATTTGGAGTTTACACACTGCCCCTTCTGCTATACTGACGGAGTTTCGAGATAATATCCCCAACATGTGGTTTTACTAATATATCTTTCAGGATGAGTGAATTAATTGAATTCCTTCATGTATTAATTTGCCTAGATAATTTCAAAAAACAAGAGTTTGTCATTCCACAGCTCGTGTTTGTTTTATTGCTATCTTGATCGGGGGCCTGGATGATAGCAAAGAGCACCTTTTGTCTCGCTTGGCACATACTCTATTCAACATCTAGTCCACGTTGTTTCAACGTAATTTCAGTGTAAATGACTTGGAAACAATGTTGATACAACCAGTTTGTGCCCAGTGCGGTAACCTGCCCACGTGACCCAGTTCCTGATCAAACAGTATATTGAAGATACACTACATGACTATATCAGCCTCCACTCTCCTGGCAAGGCTTTTCACAAGATGTTGGAACATTGCTAAGCATTAGTGTGGTCGGGCACTGATGTTGAGCGATTAGCCCTGGCTCGCAGTCGGCGTTCCAATTCATCCCAAAGGTGTTCGATGGGGTTGAGGTCAGGGCTCTGTGCAGGCCAGTCAATTTCTTCCATACCAATCTCGACAAACCATTTCTGTATGTACCTGGCTTTGTGCATGGGGGCATTGTCATACTGAAGTAGGAAAGGGCTTTCCCCCAAACTATTGCCAGAAAGTTGGAAGCACAGAATCGTCTAGAATGTCATTGTATGCTGTAGCGTTAAGATTTCCCTTCACTGGAACTAACGGGTCTGCCCAAACCATGGAAACCAACCCCAGACCATTATTCCTCCTCCACCAGACTTTACAGTTGGCACTATGCATTGAGGCAGGTCGCGTTCTCCTGGCATCCGCCAAACCCAGATTTGTCCATCAGACTGCTAGATGGTGAAACGTGATTCATCACTCCAGAGAACACATTTCCACTGCTCCAGAGTCCAATGGCAGCGAGCTTTACACCCCTCCAGCCGACGCTTGGCATTGCACATGGTGATCTTAGGCTTGTATGCGGCTGCTCGGTCACTCCCTACGAACAGTTATTGTGCTGATGTTGCTCCCAGAGGCAGTTTGGAACTCGGTAGTGAGTGTTGCAAACGAGGACAGACGCACTTCAGCAGTTAGCGGTCCCGTTCTGTGAGCTTATGTGGCCAACCACTACACGTTGCTGCTCCTAGACGTTTCCTCTTCAAATTAACAGCACTGACAGTTGACTGAGGCAGCTCTAGCAGGGCAGAAATATGACAAACTGACTTGTTGGAAAGGTGGCATCCTATGACAGCACCACGTTGAAAGTCACTGAGCTCTTAAGGCCATTCTACACTTTTTGCTATGGAGATTGCATGGCTGTGTGCTAGATTGTATACACCTGTCAGCAACGGATGTGCCTGAAAAAAATGAATTAACTCATTTGAAGGGGTGTCCACATACATTTGTGTATATATATATAGTGATCTAATCAATGTCCAACTGATGGCCCCATGTCCCCTACAAGTTAGAATGACACTCCATATCACATGGTCTCTGCTAATGAATGTATCAAAATTGAATAAAAAGTCTTTATGAATGAAGAAAGCATCCAATAGGAAATTAGATCAGCGATTCTTGAAAGCTGGGACAATCTTTTTCCGTCAGGGAAAAATGTTTATAGTTGAAATAAATATGTATTTTGTTGCATTATTTGAGCTTAACATTTTAATTTAGGAGAATCTTTGAGGGAAAATATTTTTTGGGGATATTCTCAAAATACTGGTGATACTCTTCATTTCCATGTCGGCTCTATGCTTGGAAATACTCTTGTCCGGAGCCAAGGAGACCAGTTTCAAACTCTCCTCCCCAAGAATTCTAAAACCTGTCAATAATGGATGCAAACAGAAAAATTATAATTTGACTTTAAATCATATTTATCTCAAAATGTTGATTCCTAAAAGATATGTTGGGAGATTTGGGTTTAAAATTCTAAAACCTGTCAATAATGGATGCAAACAGAAAAATGATCATTTGACTTTAAATCATATTTATCTCAAAATGTTGATTCCTAAAAGATGTGTTGGGAGATTTGGTTAACTCCATCAGACTTGCCTATAACCCTAAATGAATCAGAAATGAGCAGGATCAGCCATACCATAAGGACCCCTGATTGTATTGCATATTTAAATAATCTAATTTTAGAATGAAATAATCAAGGCATTTAAACACTTGTTGGACAGGAATTGTAAAATTCTGACGGAGTGTCTGACAGAGTCGACATAAATCCAGTTAGTTGCATTTTCTGAGAGAAACGTGGAGGTTGTTCCTTTACATGGTGTGATAGCTGATACTTTGGTCTATCTTCAAGGAGGTCTGCTTGCTAGCTAGCATCCAAAGTTATATGTCAAAAAACAAACAAAAAAAACAGCTGTATGATTTAGTTTTCTCTGTTTCTCCTAAAACTAAATGATAAGGTAGGCTATAATCATCCCTTGTAGTTATTGCAGTCTGCAGATAGATATTATTGGTCTATTCCGGGGTCACGAGTACTATCAGCACACCGGGCTGTCAGAGTCCATCTGTAGTGTGTGTTAGGTATGTGTGTGCGCACACACGTCTGTGTACCAGCCAAGTATCTAGAATGTAGAGGATTGTGTGTCATATCATGTGACTGAGTTTGGCTCTGTTTGGTGACCGTTTCCAGTCCAGTTTTCCATCTCCCTTGCCAGACCCCCCAAAGTCGCAGTGTGTATTCAAATTGAGTGAGAACTATGATTGAAACTCATTGCCACAGTGTGTAACGGTGTGTGTTTACGTCATAGGGCTTAGAGCCGCAGATAAGATTTACCACAGATAAGATTTACAGACGGAGAGAGGGAAGGAGGGAGGGACAGAGTGGTGTTACACTGCCATCTCGCTCACTTGCTCTCACTCAGGGACACAGATAGGCTGGTATACTGATTTTCTCTGCACTTACTCAGAGAAGCAACAGGGTCATGATGACCCAAAGCCTCCAGAATGGCTTCGCTCTGGACAACCACTACCTCCGGGATCTGAAGGGGCCTGTCCCTGTGCCCACTCAATATGCTCCGAGCATGGGTGTACACCGGGGGTCATGCCCTGTGGAGCCCCATAAGGACCAAGAGATCCAGAGGCATCGGTCTGCTCAGGCTGCTCCTCTCCTGGGCTCATGTCGTGTGCAAACCCCTGCACCTATGAATGTCCAGATGTGCCAGTCTATACAGCCATGCCATGCAGATCACCAAGGAGACCTGAGTGCTGGGCAGCTACTCAAATGGATGGACACAATCGCCTGCCTCGCTGGTCAGTATATAGTGTGTGTGTGTGTGTGTGTGTGTGCTGGTGCGCGCGCATGTGGCTGTATGTGTACGTGTGTGTCTTTGTGTCTGTCTCCATGCAAAGAAGACAGACAAGTAGACCATGTAAAGTTCATGGAAGCGTTACACTGCTATTCCCATCTGTATATGTATATTTTAAATATCAGGTGGAGAGTTTCCTCTGGTGTAAATGCTGAGCAAATGTTAACAATATAGAGACTAGGAACAGTTCAGAGTTCAGGAATAGAAACTGATTAGATGTCAGGGGTAGTGTCTGCCACCTCACACACACCCCCACACACACCACCTCAGTTACGCAAGTAGGGTGTGTGTGACAGAGCTGACCTTCAGTGGCCATTGCTGGACAGACAGGGTAACAGCAGTGCACTGACCCCTCACCTACTAACATACCCCTGTGTGTGTGTGTGTGTGTGTGTGTGTGTGTGTGTGTGTGTGTGTGTGTGTGTGTGTGTGTGTGTGTGTGTGCGCACAATAACACATTATAAGAGATTGGTGTTATCCACCATGAGGATGTTAAGGATTGGAATGTCACTGTAATTGTAGTTCGGGCCACAGTTGGAGAGATGAAACATAAATACTGTAAATATAAAGATTAACAATGTGAGATAACTGTGTGTGTGTGTGTGTGTGTGTCCCTTAGCTGAGCGTCATGCTGGGATGGCATGTGTCACACTATCCATGGACGACATCCAGTTTGAGGAGACTGGAAGGTACGAATCAACCAATCAGTCCATCAATCAATCAAATGCATGTAACGTTTTTAATATTTCTAATGTTGTTTGCAGGGTTGGTCAGGTGATCACCATCAAGTCCAAAGTCAACAGAGCGTTCACCACTAGTATGGAGGTAAGACCACACACACACACGCACCCGCACACACACACACACACATATGCACGCATGTACAAGTATTATATATATTTGAATGTATAATATAACAATTGTGTGTGTGTAGGTTGGAATCCGTGTGTCAGTGCAGGATGTGAGGGAACATGTGGAGAGGTTGGTATGTGTGGCCTACTCCACCTTTGTTGGAAAGCCAGCGGGACCACAGAAAGTGTTGTTGCGGCCGGTGGAGGATCTGTGTTCTGCAGAGGAGCAGCTGCAGCATTCTCTGGCCTCAGAGAGACGAAGACTTCGCCTTTACAATGAACAGACCTTCAGTACCTTGCTACAAGACTACCACACACTAGCCAACGGTCAGTCTCTCTGTATTTCTCGCTCTCTCTTTCTAGACCTCTCTCTTTCTCTCTCATTCTCTCTCTCGCTCCTCTCTCACATCTGTGTGTGTGTGTGTGTGTGTGTGTGTGTCAGCCTGGGATATTGTGTCCTAATCTGTATTGTTATCTTGACTTAGGTGATCTTGTTCTGAGAGGCACTATAATTGCCCCTTGAACTCATTTTCAATTGGCAAATATAAACAAATAAATACCTTTGTAGCTGAGAAAGAGGAGAGATAGAGTTTGTTTGGTACAGTGCTCTGATGGAAGGGGCTAAGAGTCAGCAAGAGGACAGAGAAAGACATCCACACTCACATACACACCAACACAAAGAGAAGAGCACACATATTTTTTTTCAGATCCACCGGGCACAAACTGGTTGAATCAACGTTGTTTCAACGTAATTTTTCAATGTGTTGTGACATGGAAAACATGTGGGGGAAAAAGTGTTTCTAAAAAGAGTAATCAATGTAATCAATCAGTGAGATTTCAACCACAGTATTATGTCATCATGGAAACCACATTTCAAAATACAAAAACCTTATTATGTTGAATTTGTACTTTTTAAACAATGTAAGATTTTGTAAGTTATAGCCACTATCCAGAAACAAAACTATAGGCTGGGCAGCACCTCCTACTGGAAAATGTATATATCTACAGCTACATGTTGGTCTCACATCCAAGGTATTAACTAAGCCCAGCTGTTAGATCTGTTACCAATGTGCTATCGTGAGAATGATTGTTGAAAGATCTCCACTTTAAAACAAAATAGATTCACGGTTACCATCAAAGTCATTCCAAAGGGTAGCTTTAACAGAGCAAATGAAATGTGACCATACTTTATCAATCATCAATGATGCTATGTAAGCCTATATAGCATTTACAAAGACATCAACAGGAAATGTTTGATTGATCCCAGTAATCAACTAAAAATAGACCATACAATAGACCTGGGGTTTCAAGCTTGATTTAAAATGTAGTGATATTGAATTGTGTTTGGTTGTCAACACAACCATATATCAACATTTGAAGGAGATGCATCTTCTGCTTGGATAGTTCCATCTGTACCACTGACTTAGTCTGGCTTTATTTCCAGTTTGTCTACAAACTAATAATTAATATGTTGGAGTCACGTCTCCATCTCAACCAAAAATCTAAGTTAGAGAATAGGACTAAATCAAATCAAACCATATTTGAAGTTCATTTAGAGTTTGATTTGATTTAGTCCTATTCTGTAACTTAGATTTTTGGTTGAGATGGAGACGTGACTCCAACATATAAATTATTAGTTTGTAGACCAATTTGTAAGTCGCTCTGGATAAGAGCGTCTGCCAAATGACTTAAATGTAAATGTAGACAAACTGGAATTAAAGCCAGAATAAGTCCGTGGTACAGATGGAACTATCCAAGCAGACGTTATATGTGTTGACAACCAAACATAATTCACGATCACTTTTTAAAATACAAGAAATAGTGTGTTAACTTGCTGATAAGTTAACACATGTTATATTAGATTCATGTCTCCAACTCAACCAAACATAACAGTGGCTCAGATGGAACTATCCAAGCAGACCTTATATGTGTTGACAACCAAACATAATTCACGATCACTTTTTAAAATACAAGAAATAGTGTGTTAACTTACTGATAAGTTAACACATGTTATATTAGATTCATGTCTCCAACTCAACCAAACATAACAATGGCTCAGATGGAACTATCCAAGCAGACGTTATATGTGTTGACAACCAAACATAATTCACGATCACTTTTTAAAATACAAGAAATAGTGTGTTAACTTGCTGATAAGTTAACACATGTTATATTAGATTCATGTCTCCAACTCAACCAAACATAACAGTGGCTCAGATGGAACTATCCAAGCAGATGTTATATGTGTTGACAACCAAACATAATTCACGATCACTTTTTAAAATACAAGAAATAGTGTGTTAACTTGCTGATAAGTTAACACATGTTATATTAGATTCATGTCTCCAACTCAACCAAACATAACAGTGGCTCAGATGGAACTATCCAAGCAGACGTTATATGTGTTGACAACCAAACTTAATTCACGATCACTTTTTAAAATACAAGAAATAGTGTGTTAACTTGCTGATAAGTTAACACATGTTATATTAGATTCATGTCTCCAACTCAACCAAACATAACAGTGGCTCAGATGGAACTATCCAAGCAGACGTTAGATGTGTTGACAACCAAACTTAATTCACGTTCACTTTTTAAAATACAAGAAATAGTGTGTTAACTTGCTGATAAGTTAACACATGTTATATTAAATTCATGTCTCCAACTCAACCAAACATAACAGTGGCTCAGATGGAACTATCCAAGCAGTAGATATGTATTTTTAATGTTGATATTTGGTTGCATTGTCAAATAAACACAATTCAATACTACTTTTGTAATAGAGCAAATAGCCTAAAGTTATGTAACATTCAACCTTAAAATGAGTAACACATCCATGGCCACATTGAGGTTACTATGACTATACATATCTTCTTATGTAATCATATAAGTCATGCAAGTTGAAGATAGCGGGTCTGTGGAGATCTTCACCATTTCTGTAATAATCTGCGCAATATCTCAAACAGCATTGATCACTGTCCACCATGATGTACTTTTAATGTAATCTCAACTGGAATCCAGGTAATTTGGTTTTGCTATTAGATGGAGTACAGTGATATCACATTAATCTGTTGAATAAATAAACTAAATATCTGACATTTTATTCCTAATTGAACTTTGCTGTTCTTTTAAATGGTTGAAAATGTAGTGATAACACATTGGAAGTTCAATAAACCTTTGGCTGTCTTTTTGAGTGATCAACATCTCAACCAAATATTACCAGCAGCCTACCACCCTGCATACCATTGCTGGCTTGCTTCTGAAGCTAAGCAGGGTTGGTCCTGGTCAGTTCCTGGATGGGAGACCAGATGCTGCTGGAAGTGGTGTTGGAGGGCCAGTAGGAGGTACTCTTTCCTCTGGTCTAAAAAAAAAATATCCCAATACCCCTACACACTGCCCTGTGTAGGGTGCTGTCTTTTGGATGGGATGATAAACGGGTGTCCTGACTCTCTGAGGTCATTAAAGATCCCATGGCACTTATCGTAAGAGTAGGGGTGTTAACCCCGGTGTCCTGGCTAAATTCCCAATCTGGCCCTCAAACCATCACGGTCACCTAATAATCCCCAGTTACAATTGGCTCATTCATCCCCTTCCTCTCCCCTGAAACTATTCCCCAGGTCGTTGCTGCAAATGAGAATGTGTTCTCAGTCAATTTACCTGGTAAAATAACAGATAAATAAATTACCCAATTATCCACGTTGAAATGACGCAGTGTGCCCAGTGGGTTATCTATGTGTAATGCTCTCTGTCAGAGCCACATGATGAAGCAACGTACATGTCTGTCTGAGGGCTATTGCTGAGTTGGTGATTAGTTGTTCTAGGTGTGTCATTGCAGCTCTTTTTAATCCCCATGTCTGTACGTGTTCCCCTCCATCAGGTAACTATTCCTCTCCGGGTGTGTGTAGCAGGAGAGACCCGCTGTCTGCTGTGTCCACAGAGTTCACGCGTGTAGAGAGCATCGAGCTGGTACTGCCTCCACATGCCAATCACCATGGCAACACCTTCGGAGGACAGATCATGGCCTGGATGGAGAACGCAGCCACAGTGGCAGCCAGGTAGAGACACACACACACACACACACACACGCACACACACACACATGCACACACACTACTAACCCTCTCTGTCTCTCTCTCTCCAGTCGTCTGTGTGGCTGCTTCCCCTCTCTGAGGTCTGTAGACATGTTCCGCTTCAGAGGGCCCTCCTCTGTAGGTGACAGACTAGTCTTTAAGGCTGTGGTCAACAACACATTTAACAACAGGTAACACTTCTAGTCATCTGTCTTCTTACCTTTCAGAAAATCGGATCCTATGGAAATGTAATTAGCACAGAATTTAAAATGTGTGTGCGCCTGTGTGTATAGTATCGAGGTAGGTGTCAGAGTGGAGGCCTATAACTGTGAGGAGTGGACCGCGAACAAACCGCGTCACATCAACAGTGCCTTCCTCATCTACCAGCTAGCGAACACACCTGGTGACGTACCTGCCTTCCCCCAAGTCACATACACCACCCAGGACGGGGAGAGAAGATATCTGTCTGCCATTGTCAGGAAGAGAATACGCATGGCTAGAAAGCACATCCTATCCTGTAAGGAGGAGGCTCCTCTCTCTGTCCCCTGGGACAAAAGCAACCAGGTACTACAGCCATGTAATGAACATGACACTACCAGCAACCATTGTTCTTGCCACATTGCTGCCATGCAGTGGTGTAAAGTACTTAAGTAAAAATACTTTAAAGTACTACTTAAGTATTTTTGATTACTTTTACTTCACTACATTCCTAAAGAAAATAATGTACTTTTTACTCCATACATTTTTCCTAACACACAAAAGTACTCGTTACATTTTGAATGCTGAGCAGGACAGGATTATTGTATTTTGAAGGGAACATCCCTGGTCATCCCTACTGCCTCTGATCTGGCATACTCACTAAACACAAATGCTTTGTTTGTAAAGGATGTTAGAGTGTGCCATCTGGCTATCTGTAAATTACTCTGGTTTGCTAAATATAAGGAATTTGAAATAATTTATACTTTTACTTTTGATACTTACGTATATTTAAAACCAAATACTTTTAGACTTTTACTCAAGTAGTATTTTACTTGTTGACTTTCACTTTTCATTTTCTATTAAGGTATCTTTACTTCTACTCAAGTATGACAATTGAGAACTTTTTCTACCACAGCTGCAATGCCAGATGACAAGTTGTTTGAAGCTGAGATACACTCATTATTTCTCAGCTGACTGTCTCTCTCTCCTATCACCCCCTGCAGGTGTATCTGGGCTATAACAATGTAGCAGCTCTGACTGTACTGGCTGGGAAACAAGACTGGGAAGCCAGCAGCATCAGTGACAGAGTAAGAAACACACACATGCATGAACGGAGGCATTATATGGCAATTTTGTAAAGGAGATTCTCTGTCCTTTTTGGAGTTGGACACCATTTTGCTTTCACGTTGTCTTTTCTCTGTTGTATGTTTGTGTATCCAGGTCGCTGTGTATGTCCATGAGGAGGTGGAGCTGCTTTGTGTCCAAGTTCAGATGGAGGTCATGACCTCTGCCCTCCATGCCTTCACCTTACTGGCTGACCTCACGCTGCGACCTCTTTGGGACAAACACTACCTGTAAGTATGACCAACACAGAGCTTTATATTCATTAAACTAACTAAACCTTTAACCTCTCACACCCCCTTCTTTCTGTAGGAGCTGTGAGGAGGTGGAGAGGGCGGATGAGGAAGAGACAGTATATCATATTAAATGCCCCCCCATCAATGGAGGCAAGAGCCGTGACTTTGTGTTCCTGCTATCGAAGAGGCAGCCCTGCAAAGACGGGTAAGGTTTCCTTCAGAATATTGTTTGTGTGTGTGTGTGTGTTCCTGTCTTCTACAGGGGTGATGGTTATGTGTTCATTCTGATTTCTGTAACTATATGTGTGTTTCTTCTACAGTGACCCCTATGTGGTGGCCCTGAGGTCGGTAACTGTGACAACAGTTCCCCCTGTGGAGGGTTTCCTCCGTAGCGAGGCCAAGTGTGCCGGTTTCCTCATCCACAGCCTGGGACTCAACAGCTGCAAGGTGAGGCAGACGCACCAACACACTGACTGCCTACGACACTCCCTTGGACCTCTGTGTCGTCTTGCTTTGTATGATTTTGTTTTGGCTTTCTCATTTGCCTAGTTGACATACACTACCTTTTCATCAAGGTCTATTCCCATCTCGTGATGGGAAGTTTGGCTCATTTTACTGACTTTGATCTTTTTGAGTCGTTCAGTTAAAAGAACAAATCTTTAAACTAATTTTGTTCATTTGATTAAGTAATACCCAGTGCATGCAAGACCCCCTACCGGCGAACAATGAACTGAAACCTTGAGTCATGACTCTACAAGCCTCTCAGAGTCATATCTCATTCACCAAAAAAGGCTTATTGGCGCTGTCATTTGTGACAGCCTTGCAAAATTGTGATTTAAACTATGTACATGTGATTGCTAGTCATACATATACGATTATTCCTTGATTCCTTTGAAACAAGGTCTAGTTGCGGCCACAACAGGACTAGATTGTGAATGATTCTTGGTGTCATGCAACTGCTTGACTGCACAGTCCATTAACTCCTACAGTCCCACCCCTGACACACGGCAGAGGCCATTAACTCCTACAGTCCCACCCCTGACACACGGCAGAGGCCATTAACTCCTACAGTCCCACCCCTGACACACGGCAGAGGCCATTAACTCCTACAGTCCCACCCCTGACACACGGCAGAGTCCATTAACTCCTACAGTCCCACCCCTGACACACAGCAGAGTCCATTAACTCCTACAGTCCCACCCCTGACACACGGCAGTCCATTAACTCCTACAGTCCCACCCCTGACACACGGCACAGGCCATTAACTCCTACAGTCCCACCCCTGACACACGGCAGAGGCCATTAACTCCTACAGTCCCACCCCTGACACACGGCAGAGTCCATTAACTCCTACAGTCCCACCCCTGACACACAGCAGAGTCCATTAACTCCTACAGTCCCACCCCTGACACACGGCACAGGCCATTAACTCCTACAGTCCCACCCCTGACACACGGCAGAGGCCATTAACTCCTACAGTCCCACCCCTGACACACGGCAGAGTCCATTAACTCCTACAGTCCCACCCCTGACACACAGCAGAGTCCATTAACTCCTACAGTCCCACCCCTGACACACGGCAGAGTCCATTAACTCCTACAGTCCCACCCCTGACACACGGCAGAGTCCATTAACTCCTACAGTCCCACCCCTGACACACGGCAGAGTCCATTAACTCCTACAGTCCCACCCCTGACACCGGCACATTTTGGACTTCTAACCCCTTTAAAACATTGTGTGTTTGAGCTACAGACTTCTTGGTTGGATTTGTCTATTAGTCTGTGTGATTAACGGAGGCTGAGTTAGAGAGGTGTTTGTGAGACGAGGGCAGATTCTGAAGGGACCAGGGCCAGGACATTTAACAAAAACGTCTGTAGAGTCCGAATGGTTTGCGCTACAAACTATTAAAAGCTATCTATGAAAACCTGAGACTCTCACGGACACACATGTTTTGCTCTATGACTCACAGAAGCCACACAAGAGTAGAAGGTAAGGGGTTCCTCTATGTAGAAGATCATAGGAAATCCCAAGACATATCAAATAAAATATAATCAAAGTTTATTTGTCACGTGCGCCGAATACAACAGGTCCTTTTTGTCCTAGACTTGGCACTCCGGTACCGCTTGCCATGCGGTAGTAGAGAGAACAGTCTATGACTAGGGTGGCTGGGGTCTTTGACAATTTTTACCCTCTGTAGTGCCTTGCGGTCGGAGGCCGAGCAATTGCCGTACCAGGCAGTGATGCAACCAGTCAGCATGCTCTCGATGTTGCAGCTGTAGAACCTTTGAGGAACTGAGGACTCATGCCAAATCTTTTTAGTTTCCTGAGGGGGAATAGGTTTTGTCGTGCCCTCTTCACGACTGTCTTGGTGTGTTTGGACCATTCTAGTTTGTTGGTGATGTGGATACCGAGGAACTTGAAGCTCTCAAACTGCTCCAGTACAGCCACGTCGATGAGAATGGGGGCGTGCTCGATCTTCCTTTTTCCTGTAGTCCACAATCATCTCCTTAGTCTTGGTTACGTTGAGGGATAGGTTGTTATTCTGGCACCACCCGGCCAGGTCTCTGACCTCCTCTCTATAGGCTGTCTCGTTATTGTCGGTGATCAGGCCTACCACTGTTGTGTCGTCTGCAAACTTAATGATGGTGTTGGAGTCGTGCCTGGCCATGCAGTTGTAGGTGAACAGAGAGTACAGGAGGGGTCTGAGCACGCACCCTTGGGGAGCTCTAGTGTTGAGGATCAGCGTGGCAGATGTGTTGCTACCTACCCTCACCACCTAGTGTCTATAATACTGCAATAAGCTCACATAGTTGTCACTCACTAGTAGGATCTTCACTTCCCACAGAGCAAACCATCTGTACTTACAACATTCTTATAAATGCTTTTTTTGTCTGGTTTTTTTTCTTTGGCGGATCTTATTTTTTTAAATGGACATTTGTCAATAAAATTCATGAATGCAACTGTTTTTTCCAATTGGGTTCTACTTGTAGCCCTAGTTTCCTGAACAGAAAATGGTGAAACAATTCATTGTGAGGCTAAATATAAAGTCATGCAGATAAATGAAAGTCATTTAAATGAAATTTCTTCTAGGGTTAATACGCACAGTATAATAACTTGTTAGCTTTCATCATATCTTCAGTAGCCCTCCATAGATCTCACTATACATCAAATGTGTTAACACCAGGTGTCTAATTTTGTGTTCCAGGTGTGTTACTACAACCAGGTGACGTCAGGTGTTTTGCCGTATGTAGCAGGTAACCTGGCAGGCTGGTCCAAGTCTATGGAAGAGACGGCTAGCGCATGTACCACCTTCCTGGAGAGAGACCTCATCACTACCCTCTACTGACTCACACACGAAGCATGAGTCTATGATGGTGAACTGACACAGCAGCACATATTCTAACAATACAGAACTGTCCATGGCTGCTAATACAGGTGTTACATTTACAGTTACCCAAAATGTATTTGTGACGTTTCTGTAACAATTCAGAGCAAATTTAGCTCATGTATGTGGTGTAGGTCTTATTTAATTAATTTTTCTATAAATATTTCAGATGTTGATGCGAGTAATGTACAGTGACATAATGATACTCATAATGACAAAACCTATTCTGTAAATAACAAATAAAAGCTATATGTTTGACCGTAGATTTTTGTCTTTGACAGCTGGGGATGGAAGAGATAGGATACATCACTAAACAGGAAACCTATAACAAAGAGGGCTACCAGACAAACACATCTTTAGATACAGGAGAGGATAGAGGGACTGTTTAACTCCTCCTTTATTAAAAGGAAATTCATCATATACGAAATAAATTCATAATATCAGTTGAACTTATCATATCATTCACATAGATCCAACACACCTCTCCTTCTCCTGTGACATCAGACCATGGAACTACTTGGGCTGCTCAAGAATGTTTTGGGGAAAATGTGTCGTTCAGTACAAGCCATTACTGAACATGGCAAATGTTTAATTGAACTGAACACACCCCTGTTAGCTGGCACACCACAGTCTCCAGTCTAATATAGTCTAGTCCCTCCATGTGAATCATATACATTCCAAAAATGGTGTCCACGGTGTGAGAACACAGACCTCTTTCAAGAGAAGCTATCCATTTCCACTGACTATGGATCTGTGGATGTTGTTTTTTTTAATGCTCTGAGCAAGAACATTGACCTTCATGGATTTAGTCCTGGGATGTGCAGTCTGCTCTGTGCTAGTCAGTCCTGTCCAATCAGGTGAGTCCTTTGGGTTGATTGGCAGGACAGAAGATCACTACCTTGGCCTGTTTGGGAGGGAGTTTATTCACAGGCACGTGCACTTCCTCATGGTCAGTACTCATGTTATTGAACAGCCAGCCCAAGGTCACTTGCTTAGCCACAGGGGTATTGGACAAACACACATCAGTCAAGTAACATCTTGGAGTGCATTAAGGACAGAAACTGTACAGAACTTTCAGATAGAAATAGATTAAATAGAACAGACAAGAAGGACATACAGATAGAAATATATTGTATAGAACTGACAAGAGAGGGATATTCAGAGAGAAATATACTGTATGTAGAATAGGTTACTAACATGCAGCCTGCGGCTCAGGACAATCCTTCTGGATGTGTTCTACTGAACCACACACAAGACAACATCCTTCCACATATAAGGAGAAGAGACAATGTTATGGATTGTCTGTTTGATGTATTTGCATAGTTTAGTACTATGAGAGTATGTGTGTGTGTGACTACTGCACCTGCGGTGTAGTCCTTTGGGGTTGTCTGGGCAGGACCTGGACATGTAACCAGTCTTACCACAGATGAAACTCTTGGCATATGGGCATTCACCTGAGAGAGGGAGATCACAAATGAGTCAGGAGCCGCAACAAAACAGCACACGATTCTACCATTCGTCTCAGACAACACACACACTCACACATAGGTACAACAAACAACACACTGGTGGAAACACACTCTCTCCCTCTTATATCGCTCCCTTCCTAAGCCACCCCTTCTCTCTTTTTCCTTCTCATACGATAGTGCACAGCTTATTGAGGCACACATCCAGTGCTGGGTCTATTTTAGCGAGGTAGCTTTTGATCTCGTGTTCAGTGGATCCACAGCGGTAGCAGATGTCCCTTCCCATCTCCTGTCTCTGTCCGCCTCCGGACAGTCAGCCAATCCATAGCCAGGATTCCTACAGTTAAAACACAGATGGAGAGGGGCAGACAGAGAGACAGACAGAGGGAGAGAGAGAAGAATGAAGAGATAGGAGAGGTTGTGTGTCACTATGTCCTATAGTCCAATGTAGTGAATTATTGGGGTAGCCCCGACTGGGACTCGAACCTGCTGTTTAGAGTTTTTTTTTATCCCACGCTACAGATGGCTATATCGGTCCGCTAATACAGGACTAGTAAAGACCCAGTGCCATACTTTTGTGAAATAATAATATTTTTCTTATAATATAATATTTTTCTTAAAGTTGCACCTAGCAACCAAGTAAGGTGGATTGGAGATGTTTGATGTGAGTCTGGAAGGAGAGTTTACAGTCTAACCAGACACCTAGGTATTTGTAGTTGTCCACATATTCTATGTCAGAACCGTTCAGAGTAGTGATGCTGGACGGGCGGGCAGGTGCAGGCAGCCATCCGTTGAAGAGCATGCATTTAGTTTTACTTGTATTTAAGAGCAGTTGGAGGCCACGGAAGGAGAGTTGTAATGGCATTGAAGCTCGTCTGGAAGGTTGTTAACACAGTGTCCAAAGATGGGCCATACGTATACAGAATGGTGTCGTCTGCGTAGAGGTGGATAAGAGACTCACTCGCAGCAAGCGCGACATCATTGATGTATACAGTCGGCCCAAGAATTGAACCCTGTGGCACCACCATAGAGACTGCCAGAGGCCCGGACAACAGGCCCTCTGACTTGACACACTGAACTCTATCAGAGAAGTAGTTGGTGAACCAGGCGAGGCAATCATTTGAGAAACCAAGGCTATCGAGTCTGCCGATGAGGATGTGGTGATTGACAGAGTCGAAAGCCTTGGCCAGGTCAATGAATACGGCTGCACAGTATTGTCTCTTATCGATGGCGGTTATGATAGAATTTAGGACCTTGAGCGTGGCTGTGGTGCACCCATGACCAGCTCTGAAACCTGATTGCATATCGGAGAAGATGCGGTGGGATTCGAAATGGTCGGTAATCTGTTTGTTGACTTGGCTTTCGAAGACCTTAGAAAGGCAGGGTAGGATAGAGATAGGTCTGTAGCAGTTTGGATGTAGAGTGTCCCCCCCTTTGAAGAGGGGGATGACCACGGCTGCTTTCCAATCTCTGGGAATCTCAGACAAAATGAAAGAGAGGTTTAACAGGCTAGTAATAGGGGTTGCAACAATTTTTGCAGATAATTTTAGAAAGAAAGGGTCCAGATTGTCTAGCCCGGCTGATTTGTAGGGGTCCAGATTTTGCAGCTCTTTCAGAACATCAGCTGACTGTATTTGGGAGAAGGAGAAATGGGGAAGGCTTGGGCGAGTTGCTGTGGGGAGTACAGTGCAGTTGGCCGGGGTAGGGGTAGCCAGGTGGAAAGCATGGCCAGCGTAGAAAAATGCTTATTGAAATTCTCAATTATAGTGGATTTATCGGTGGTGACAGAGTTTCCTATCCTCAGTGCAGTGGGCAGCTGGGAGGAGGTGTTCTTATTCTCCCTGGACTTTACAGTGTCCCAGAACTTTTTTGAGTTTCTGTTGCAGGAAGCAAATTTCTGCTTGAAAAAGCTAGCCTTTGTGTAAATTGGTTTCTAGCTTCCCTGAAAAGTTTCATATCACGGGGGCTGTTCGATGCTAATGCAGAACGCCATAGGATGTTTTTGTGTTGCTTAAGTGCAGTCAGGTCTGGAAAGAACCAAGGGCTATATCTGTTTCTGGTTCTAAATTTCTTGAATGGGGCATGCTTATTTAAGATGGTGAGGAAGGCATTTTTTTTAAATAACCAGCCATCCTCTACTGACGGGATGAGGTCAATATCCTTCCAGGATACCCGGGCCAGGTAGATTAAAAAGGCCTGGTGGAGCGTTTGACAGTGATAAGTGGAGGTCGCTTGACCGCTGACCCATTACGGATGCAGGCAATGAGGCAGTGATTGCTGAGATCTTGGTTGAAAACAGTAGAGGTATATTTGGAGGGCAAGTTGGTTAGGATGATATCTATGAGGGTGCCCGTGTTAATGGCTTTGGGGTGGTACCTGGTCGGTTCATTGATAATTTGTGTGAGATTGAGGGCATCAAGCTTAGATTGTAAGATGGCTGGGGTGTTAAGCATGTTCCAGTTTAGGTCGCCTAGCAGCACGACCTCTGAAGATAGATGGGGGGCAATCAGTTCACATATGGTGTCCAGAGCACAGCTGGGGGCAGAGGGTGGTCTATAGCAGGCGGCAACGGTGAGAGACTTGTTTTTAGAGAGGTGGATTTTTAAAAGTAGAAGTTCAAATTTTTGGGGTACAGACCTGGATAGTAGGACAGAACTCTGCTGGCTATCGCTGCAGCAGATTGCAATACCGCCCCCTTTGGCAGTTCTATCTTGTCTGAAAATGTTGTAGTTAGGGATGGAGATTTTAGAGTTTTTGGTGATCTTCCTAAGCCAGGATTCAGACATGGCTAGAACATCCGGGTTGGCAGAGTGTGCTAAAGCAGTGAATAAAACAAACTTAGGGAGGAGGCTTCTAATGTTAATATGCATGAAACCAAGGCTATTACGTTTACAGAAGTCATCAAAAGAGAGTTCCTGGGGAATAGGAGTGGAGCTAGGCACTGCAGGGCCTGGATTCACCTCTATATCACCAGAGGAACAGAGGAGGAGTAGGATAAGGGTATGGCTAAAAGCTAACAGAGAGTAAAAGGAGGTTTCTGGGGGCGATAAAATAGCTTCAAGGTATAATGTACTTACAAAGGTATGGTAGGATGTGAATACAGTGGAGGTAAACCTAGGCATTGAGTGATGATGAGAGAGATATTGTCTCTAGAAACATCCTTGAAACCAGGTGATGTCATTGCATGTGTGGTTGTATAAGGTTGGATAAGGTATAATGAGCAGGGCTAGAGGCTCTACAGTGAAATAAACACTAACCAGAACAGCAATGGACAAGGCATATTGACATAAAGGAGAGGCATGGTTAGCCGAGTGATCATAAGGGTCCAGTGAGTAGTGAGGTTGGTTGGGGTCACGGGGATTCAGACAGCTAGCCGGGCCATGGGTAGCAAGCTAGCAGAGGATGGAGGTCTTTTTTTAGCCACCTCATGCGTTTCCGTCGGTAGATTAGTGGGGTTCCGTGTGGTAGAGGGGATCAATCCAATGGGCAAAATAGATATAGTTATAGTGACCCAAGAAAATTGTCCGATAGACCTATTCAGATAACAGCCGATAAGACAACTAACGATTAGCGGGCCATGGATGGGCGTTCAGGTAACGTCGCGACGGAGGGGCCAGTTGGCTAACTCCCTCGGGCGGATAATGTCGATAGTCCAGTTGTGAAGGCCCGGTGGGGCTCCGCATCGGCAGTGAAACGGGTCCGGATAGGTGATTGTAGCCCAGGTGTAAATGTCCAGAGCTTGCGGTAGAAATCCGGGGATATGGGGAGAAAATAGGTCCGGTATGCTCTGGTCGGAGTCGTGTTGTACAAAAACTGCCGTTAGCTTCTCGAGCTAAAGGAAAGCTGATGACCACCAACCGTGGTTAGCTGAATTGCAGGAGAGTGTTTTGAAGTTGAGATTTTTTAGAAAAAATATATACAAAAAGATATGCGAGGAAAAGATGTAAATATATATATACACAGGACACGACAAGACGAGGACAAAGGACGTCTGACTCCTATGCCATCAGTCATTTATGATTTTGAATAAACTATTGCTGCGTTCATTGTGGCAGAGTCTGGAAACGCCGTGGAGAACGTTCTGCTGCCTGCAACATCCTCCAGCATGACCGGTTTGGCGGTGGATCAGTCATGGTGTGGGGTGGTATTTCTTTGGGGGGCCGCACAGCCCTCCATGTGCTCGCCAGAGGTAGCCTGACTGCCATTAGGTACCGAGATGAGATCCACAGACTCCTTGTGAGACCATATGCTGGTGCGGTTGGCCCTGGGTTCCTCCTAATGCAAGACAATGCTTGACCTCATGTGGCCGGAGTTTGTCAGCAGTTCCTACAAGAGGAAGGCATTGATGCTATGGACTGCCCCCGCCCGTTCCCAGACCTGAATCCAAATGAACACATCTGGGACATCATGTCTCGCTCCATCCACCAATGCCACGTTGCTCCACAGACTATCCAGGAGTTGGCGGATGCTCTAGTCCAGGTCTGGGAGGAGATCCCTCAGGAGACCATCCGCCACCTCGTCAGGAGCATGCCCAGGCGTTGTAGGGAGGTCATACAGGCACGTGGAGGCCACACACACACTACTGAGCCTCATTTTAACTTGTTTTAAGGACATTACATCAAAGTTGGATCAGCCTGTAGTGTGGTTTTCCACTTTAATTTTGAGTGTGACTCCAAATCCAGACCTCCATGGGTTGATAAATTTGATTTCCATTGATCATTTTTGTGGGATTTTGATGTCAGCACATTCAACTATGTAAAGAAAAAAAGTATTTAGTAAGACTATTTCATTCATTCATATCTAGGAAGTGTTATTTTAGTCTTCCCTTTATTTTTTTTTAGCAGTGTAGTTCACAAGCCTTCCCACATTGTCTGCCACCTGTTAAACAATCTACTACTAGCCCAAGGTCTCTCCTCCCTGGATAGAGACAGGATGTCCTTTAAGGAACACAGCATTCCAGCCAGTCTGACGATAGCTCCATTCGTTTCCAACAAGGAACAGAAAGTCCTTCTAATTCTTGACGAAAACTACACACATTACATTCAGTATTATGATTATAATAAGATTCATACATTCATACAGTAACATAGTAGTATTCTGTTTAGTTATAGTTCTGATTTAAATGTATTTTTTATTTTTTTATTTCACCTTTATTTAACCAGGTAGGCTAGTTGAGAACAAGTTCTCATTTACAACTGCGACCTGGCCAAGATAAAGCATAGCAGTGTGAACAGACAGCAACACAGAGTTACACATGGAGTAAACAATAAACAAGTCAATAACACAGAAGTATTATTATTTTTTAAATTTAAAAAAGCGTCTATATACATTGTGTGCAAAAGGCATGAGGAGGTAGGCGAATAATTACAATTTAGCAGATTAACACTGGAGTGATAAATGATCAGATGGTCATGTGCAGGTAGAGATACTGGTGTGCAAAAGAGCAGAAAAGTAAATAAATAAAAACAGTATGGGGATGAGGTAGGTAAATTGGGTGGGCTATTTACCGATGGACTATGTACAGCTGCAGCGATCGATTACCTGCTCAGATAGTAGATGTTTAAAGTTGGTGAGGGAGATAAAAGTCTCCAACTTCAACGATTTTTGCAATTCGTTCCAGTCACAGGCAGCAGAGAACTGGAAGGAAAGGCGGCCAAATGAGGTGTTGGCTTTAGGGATGATCAGTGAGATACACCTGCTGGAGCGTGTGCTACGGGTGGGTGTTGCCATCGTGACCAGTGAACTGAGATAAGGCGGAGCTTTACCTAGCATGGACTTGTTGATGACCTGGAGCCAGTGGGTCTGGCGACGAATATGTAGCGAGGGCCAGCCGACTAGAGCATACAGGTCGCAGTGGTGGGTGGTATAAGGTGCTTTAGTAACAAAGCGGATGGCACTGTGATAAACTGCATCCAGTTTGCTGAGTAGAGTATTGGAAGTCATTTTGTAGATGACATCGCCAAAGTCGAGGATCGGTAGGATAGTCAGTTTTACTAGGGTAAGTTTGGCAGGGTGAGTGAAGGAGGCTTTGTTGCGAAATAGAAAGCCGATGCTCGATTTGATTTTGGATTGGAGATGTTTGATATGTACATGTATACATAATTCAATCATTATTAATAAAAATCCCTTATCATATCCACCCTATGACTAAATCTTATACATCCAATCACACCTCTATTTGTATTAGAATATTAAAAAGCACACATCTATTTTTATTAGAAATATTTATTGTTATCCAAATACAACCTAATAGAAACCAATATATGCATTTACACTGGCTGCTCTAGGCCTACATCAGAATCATAACTCTTCTGGTCGCAGTGGTGGGTAGTATATGGGGCTTTGGTGACAAACCGGATGGCACTGTGATAGACTGCATCCAATTTGTTGAGTAGAGTGTTGGAGGCTATTTTAAAGATGACATCGCCGAAGTCGAGGATCGGTAAGATGGTCAGTTTTACAAGGGTATGTTTGGCAGCATGAGTAAAGGACGCTGTGTTGCGATATAGGAAGCCGATTCTAGATTTCATTTTGGATTGGAGATGCTTAATGTGAGTCTGGAAGGAGAGTTTACAGTCTAACCAGACACCTAGGTATTTGTAGTTGTCCACGTATTCTAAGTCAGAGCCGTCCAGAGTAGTGATGCTGGACGGGCGGGCAGGTTCCGGGGGGTGACCGATTGAATAGCATGCATTTAGTTTTACTTGCATTTGAGCGCAGTTGGAGACCACGGAAGGAGAGTTGTATGGCATTGAAGCTCATCTGGGGTTAGTTAAAACCTCTTGATACTCCCCATCCCGGATCCGGGATTGTGAATAAAGCCTCCGGCTCATTAGCATAACGCAACGTTAACGATTTCTGAAAATCGCAAATAAAATGAAAATAATGCGCCTGCTCTCAAGCTTAGCCATTTCTTAACAACACTGTCACCTCAGATTTTCAAAATATGCTTTTGAACCATAGCAAATCACTAATTTGTGTAAGAGTATGCTAAGCTAGCTTAGCATTTTGAGTAGCATTTAGCACGCAACATTTTCACAAAAACCAGATAACCAAATAAATAAAATAATTTACCTTTCAAGAGCTTCGGATGTTTTCAATGAGGAGACTCTCAGTTACATAGCAAATGTTTAGTTTTTCCTGAAAGAATCTTTGTGTGGGAGAAATCGCTCCGTTTTGTACATCACATTTGGCTACTGAAACGAACCGAAGATTCAGTCACCAAAACGTCAAACTTTTTCCGAATTAACTCCATAATATCGACCGAAACATGGCAAACGTTGTTTAGAATCAATCCTCAAGGTGTTTTTTCACATATCTTTTCATTGATATGCAGTTCGTGGAAGCCTGCTTTCCACTCAGAATCGCATGGAAAAATACCAGCAGCTGAAAAAGACGCACCAATTTCGACGGAGGACACCGGGCGGACACCTGGAAAATGTAGTCTCTTATGGTCAATCTTCCAATGATATGCCTACAAATACGTCACAATGCTGCAGACACCTTGGGGAAACGACAGAAAGGGCAGGCTCATTCCTCTCGCATTCACAGCCATATAAGGAGACAATGGAAAACGGAGCCTCAAAAATCCTGCTGGTTTCCTGGTTGCCGTTTCATCTTGGTTTTGCCTGTAGCTCCCGTTCTAGGGCACCCACAGACAATATCTTTGCAGTTCTGGAAAATTCAGAGTGTTTTCTTTCCAAAGCTATCAATTATATGCATAGTCGAGCATCTTTTTGTGACAAAATATCTTGTTTAAAACGGGAACGTTTTTCATCCAAAAATGAAATTGCGCCCCTAGAGTTTCAAGAGGTTACACAGTGTCCAAAGAGGGGCCAGAAGTATACAGAATGGTGTCGTCTGCGTCGAGGTGGATCAGAGAATCACCAGCAGCAAGAGCGACATCATTGATGTATACAGAGAAGAGAGTCGGCCCAAGAATTGAACCCTGTGGCACCCCCATAGAGACTGCCAGAGGTCCGGATAACAGGCCCTCCGATTTGCAACACTGAACTCTATCAGAGAAGTAGTTGGTAAACTAGGCGAGGCAATCATTTGAGAAACCAAGGCTGTCGAGTCTGCCAATAAGAATGTGGTGAATTAGTTGGTAACATAGGTAAGATGTTTTATATTCATCATATGTTTGTAAGTTACTTCTCATCAGAATGTGTTTGTATAATACTGCGGCAGGGTTGCAGTATCTGTTGTATGTCAAGACTAAGTTGCTTGGGCCGGAGAAAGGGGAGAGGTCAAGCGTGTATCTCTTGGCTCCACAATGTCTGTGTGCCAGTCAGTGTGTCTCTGTGATCTTGTCAAGATAGGATGGATTTGATATATGCCTGTTGATATGGAGGATTGGTTTATAGTTCTGAGTTTGAGTTTGAGAAAATAACATAGAAAGGAGACAAAGCTGAACGATGAATTATGCCGATGCTGTCTTATCCTGTGTGTGTCTTTGCTATAAAGGATCTCAGTAGAAATGTGGAAGGGACTCTCAGTGAATTCATTGATAGACACTGAATTGATCTGAGAGTCACAGGGTTGTGATAGAGCTCATATAATTAAAGATGGACTTTGATAACTAACTCTGACTTGTGTGTGGTTTGCTCTCATGATTTGGTAAATAGAGGAAATTTCCACGACAGGTGATTGACAGAGTCGAAAGCCTTGGCCAGGTCGATGAATACGGCTGCACAGTAATGTCTCTTATCGATGGCGGTTATGCTATAATTTAGGACCTTGAACGTGGCTGTGGTGCACCCATGTCCAGCTCTGAAACCAGATTGCATAGCAGAGAAGGTACGGTGGGATTCGAAATGGTCGGTAATCTGTTTGGCTTTCGAAGACCTTAGAAAGACAGGGTAGGATAGATATAGGTCTGCAGCAGTTTGGGACTAGAGTGCCACCCCCTTTGAAGAAAGGGGATGACCCCGGCAGCATTCCAGTCTTTGGGAATCTCAGACGATACGAAAGAGAGGTTTCACAGGCTAGTAATAGAGGTTGCAACAGTTTTGGCAGATCATTTTAAAAAGCGAGGGTCCAGATAGTCTATCCCGGCTGATTTGTAGGGGTCCAGATTTTGCAGCTTTTTCAGAACATCAGCTATCTGGATTTGGGTGAAGGAGAAATGGTGGGGGCTTGGGCGGGTTGCTGTGGAGGGTGCCGGGCAATTGACCGGGGTAGAGGTAGCCAGGTGGAAAGCATGGCCAGCCGTAGAGAAATGCTTATTGAAATTCTCAATTATAGTGGATTTATCGGAGGTAACAGTGTTTCCTAGCGTCAGAGCAGTGGGCAGCTGGGAGGAGGTGCTCTCATTCTCCATGGACTTTACAGTGTCCCAGATCTGAGTGCATCCTGTCAGTCCATAAATACATTTTTAAATGGGAAGGATTTTGATGTATAACATTTACTTTTTACTTTTACTCAAGTATGACAATTGAGTCATTTTTCCACCACTGTACCTAAGTACATTTAAATCCAGATACTTTTAGACTTTTACTCAAGTAGTGTTTCACTGGGTTACTGTTACTTGAGTCCATTAAAGTATCTTTACTTTGACTCAAGTATGACTATTGCCTACTTTTTCCAGCACTGTGTGTTTAACTACAACCAGTTCGTTCGCATGTCTGACATTTCAGAGTTTCCTAGTTCCGAGTAGCACTTGAACACCGCATATCACTGGCACGTGGCGGGAAATTGAGTAGAGAGACACTTAGCGCCATATGTTGTTGAGGTTGAGAACTTAAAAGCAAGTGACCTGAAATTTCCGACTTGCTAACAGCTTGAACGCATGTCTGTGTATACGGTAGTGTAAAGTACTTAAGTAAAAATTATTTATAGTACTACTGAAGTAGTTTTTTGTGTATTTTTACTTTTTTATTTACTACACTACATTTCTAAAGAAAAGATGTACTTTTAACCCCAATACATTTTCCCTGACACCAAGAAGTACTTATTATTTAGTATGCTCATGCAGCACAGCAATATGGTCCGATTCCTGCACCTATCAAATCAAATCAAATCAAATCAAATCAAATTTATTTATATAGCCCTTCGTACATCAGCTGATATCTCAAAGTGCTGTACAGAAACCCAGCCTAAAACCCCAAACAGCAAGCAATGCAGGTGTAGAAGCACGGTGGCTAGGAAAAACTCCCTAGAAAAGCCAAAACCTAGGAAGAAACCTAGAGAGGAACCAGGCTATGTGGGGTGGCCAGTCCTCTTCTGGCTGTGCCGGGTAGAGATTATAACAGAACATGGCCAAGATGTTCAAATGTTCATAAATGACCAGCATGGTCGAATAATAATAAGGCAGAACAGTTGAAACTGGAACAGCAGCACGGCCAGGTGGACTGGGGACAGCAAGGAGTCATCATGTCAAGTAGTCCTGGGGCATGGTCCTAGGGCTCAGGTCAGTTGAAACTGGAGCAGCAGCACGGCCAGGTGGACTGGGGACAGCAAGGAGTCATCATGTCAGGTAGTCCTGGGGCATGGTCCTAGGGCTCAGGTCCTCCGAGAGAGAGAAGGAGAGAATTAGAGAACGCACACTTAGATTCACACAGGACACCGAATTGGACAGGAGAAGTACTCCAGATATAACAAACTGACCCCAGCCCCCGACACATAAACTACTGCAGCATAAATACTGAAGGCTGAGACAGGAGGGGTCAGGAGACACTGTGGCCCCACCCGAGGACACCCCCGGACAGGGCCAAACAGGAAGGATATAACCCCACCCACTTTGCCAAAGCACAGCCCCCACACCACTGGAGGGATATCTTCAACCACCAACTTACCATCCTGAGACAAAGCTGAGTATAGCCCGCAAAGATCTCCGCCACGGCACAACCCAAGGGGGGGCGCCAACCCAGACAGGATGACCACATCAGTGAATCAACCCACTCAGGTGACGCACCCCCTCCAGGGACGGCATGAGAGAGCCCCAGCAAGCCAGTGACTCAGCCCCTGTAATAGGGTTAGAGGCAGAGAATCCCAGTGGAAAGAGGGGAACCGGCCAGGCAGAGACAGCAAGGGTGGTTCGTTGCTCCAGAGCCTTTCCGTTCACCTTCCCACTCCTGGGCCAGACTACACTCAATCATATGACCCACTGAAGAGATGAGTCTTCAGTAAAGACTTAAAGGTTGAGACCGAGTTTGCGTCTCTGACATGGGTAGGCAGACCGTTCCATAAAAATGGAGCTCTATAGGAGAAAGCCCTGCCTCCAGCTGTTTGCTTAGAAATTCTAGGGACAATTAGGAGGCCTGCGTCTTGTGACCGTAGCGTACGTGTAGGTATGTACGGCAGGACCAAATCAGAGAGATAGGTAGGAGCAAGCCCATGCAATGCTTTGTAGGTTAGCAGTAAAACCTTGAAATCAGCCCTTGCTTTGACAGGAAGCCAGTGTAGGGAGGCTAGCACTGGAGTAATATGATCAAATTTTTTGGTTCTAGTCAGGATTCTAGCAGCCGTATTTAGCACTAACTGAAGTTTATTTAGTGCTTTATCCGGGTAGCCGGAAAGTAGAGCATTGCAGTAGTCTAACCTAGAAGTGACAAAAGCATGGATTAATTTTTCTGCATCATTTTTGGACAGAAAGTTTCTGATTTTTGCAATGTTACGTAGATGGAAAAAAGCTGTCCTTGAAATGGTCTTGATGTGTTCTTCAAAAGAGAGATCAGGGTCCAGAGTAACGCCGAGGTCCTTCACAGTTTTATTTGAGATGACTGTACAACCATTAAGATTAATTGTCAGATTCAACAGAAGATCTCTTTGTTTCTTGGGACCTAGAACAAGCATCTCTGTTTTATCCGAGTTTAAAAGTAGAAAGTTTGCTGCCATCCACTTCCTTATGTCTGAAACACATGCTTCTAGCGAGGGCAATTTTGGGGCTTCACCATGTTTCATTGAAATGTACAGCTGTGTATCATCCGCATAGCAGTGAAAGTTAACATTATGTTTTCGAATAACATCCCCAAGAGGTAAAATATATAGTGAAAACAACAGCGGTCCTAAAACGGAACCTTGAGGAACACCGAAATTTACAGTTGATTTGTCAGAGGACAAACCATCCACAGAGACAAACTGATATCTTTCCGACAGATAAGATCTAAACCAGGCCAGAACTTGTCCGTGTAGACCAATTTGGGTTTCCAATCTCTCCAAAAGAATGTGGTGATCGATGGTATCAAAAGCAGCACTAAGGTCTAGGAGCACGAGGACAGATGCAGAGCCTCGGTCCGATGCCATTAAAATGTCATTTACCACCTTCACAAGTGCCGTCTCAGTGCTATGATGGGGTCTAAAACCAGACTGAAGCATTTCATATACATTGTTTGTCTTCAGGAAGGCAGTGAGTTGCTGAGCAACAGCCTTTTCTAAGATTTTTGAGAGGAATGGAAGATTCGATATAGGCCGATAGTTTTTTATATTTTCTGGGTCAAGGTTTGGCTTTTTCAAGAGAGGCTTTATTACTGCCACTTTTAGTGAGTTTGGTACACATCCGGTGGATAGAGAGCCGTTTATTATGTTCAACATAGGAGGGCCAAGCACAGGAAGCAGCTCTTTCAGTAGTTTAGTTGGAATAGGGTCCAGTAAGCAGCTTGAAGGTTTAGAGGCCATGATTATTTTCATCATTGTGTCAAGAGATATAGTACTAAAACACTTGAGCGTCTCTCTTGATCCTAGGTCCACGCAGAGTTGTGCAGACTCAGGACAACTGAGCTTTGAAGGAATACGCAGATTTAAAGAGGAGTCTGTAATTTGCTTTCTAATGATCATAATTTTTTCCTCAAAGAAGTTCATGAATTTATCACTGCTAAAGTGAAAGTCATCCTCTCTTGGGGAATGCTGCTTTTTAGTTAGCTTTGCGACCGTATCAAAAAGGAATTTTGGATTGTTCTTATTGTCCTCAATTAAGTTAGAAAAATAGGATGATCGAGCAGCAGTAAGGGCTCTTCGGTACTGCACGGTACTGTCTTTCCAAGCTAGACGGAAGACTTCCAGTTTGGTGTGGCGCCATTTCCGTTCCAATTTTCTGGAAGCTTGCTTCAGAGCTCGGGTATTTTCTGTGTACCAGGGAGCTAGTTTCTTATGAGAAATGTTTTTAGTTTTTAGGGGTGCAACTGCATCTAGGGTATTGCGCAAGGTTAAATTGAGTTCCTCAGTTAGGTGGTTAACTGATTTTTGTCCTCTGGTGTCATTGGGTAGACAGAGGGAATCTGGAAGGACATCAAGGAATCTTTGTGTTGTCTGTGAATTTATAGCACGACTTTTGATGTTCCTTGGTTGGGGTCTGAGCAGATTATTTGTTGCAATTGCAAACGTAATAAAATGGTGGTCCGATAGTCCTGGATTATGAGGAAAAACATTAAGATCCACAACATTTATTCCATGGGACAAAACTAGGTCCAGCGTATGACTGTGACAGTGAGTGGGTCCAGAGACATGTTGGACAAAACCCACTGAGTCGATGATGGCTCCGAAAGCCTTTTGGAGTGGGTCTGTGGACTTTTCCATGTGAATATTAAAGTCACCAAAGATTAGAATATTATCTGCTATGACTACAAGGTCCGATAGGAATTCAGGGAACTCAGTGAGGAACGCTGTATATGACCCAGGAGGCCTGTAAACAGTAGCTATAAAAAGTGATTGAGTAGGCTGCATAGATTTCATGACTAGAAGCTCAAAAGACGAAAACGTCATTTTTTTTTTTGTAAATTGAAATTTGCTATCGTAAATGTTAGCAACACCTCCGCCTTTGCGGGATGCACGGGGGATATGGTCACTAGTGTAGCCAGGAGGTGAGGCCTCATTTAACACAGTAAATTCATCAGGCTTAAGCCATGTTTCAGTCAGGCCAATCACATCAAGATTATGATCAGTGATTAGTTCATTGACTATAATTGCCTTTGAAGTAAGGGATCTAACATTAAGTAGCCCTATTTTGAGATGTGAGGTATCATGATCTCTTTCAATAATGACAGGAATGGAGGTGGTCTTTATCCTAGTGAGATTGCTAAGGCGAACACCGCCATGTTTAGTTTTGCGCAACCTAGGTCGAGGCACAGACACGGTCTCAATGGTAATAGCTGAGCTGACTACACTGACTATGCTAGTGGCAGACTCCACTATGCTGGCAGGCTGGCTAACAGCCTGCTGCCTGGCCTGCACCCTATTTCATTGTGGAGCTAGAGGAGTTAGAGCCCTGTCTATGTTGGTAGATAAGATGAGAGCACCCCTCCAGCTTGGATGGAGTCCGTCACTCCTCAGCAGGTCAGGCTTGGTCCTGTTTGTGGGTGAGTCCCAAAAAGAGGGCCAATTATCTACAAATTCTAACTTTTCGGAGGGGCAGAAAACAGTTTTCAACCAGCGATTGAGTTGAGAGACTCTGCTGTAGAGCTCATCACTCCCCCTAACTGGGAGGGGGCCAGAGACAATTACTCGATGCCGACACATCTTTCTAGCTGATTTACACGCAGAAGCTATGTTGCGCTTGGTGATCTCTGACTGTTTCATCCTAACATCGTTGGTGCCGACGTGGATAACAATATCTCTATACTCTCTACACTCGCCAGTTTTAGCTTTAGCCAGCACCATCTTCAGATTAGCCTTAACGTCGGTAGCCCTGCCCCCGGTAAACAGTGTATGATCGCTGGATGATTCGTTTTAAGTCTAATACTGCGGGTAATGGAGTCGCCAATGACTAGAGTTTTCAATTTGTCAGAGCTAATGGTGGGAAGCTTCGGCGTCTCAGACCCCGTAACGGGAGGAGTATAGACCAGAGAAGGCTCGGCCTCTGACTCCGACTCGCTACTTAATGGGGAAAACCGGTTGAAAGTTTCTGTCGGCTGAATGAGCGACACCGGTTGAGCGTTCCTACAGCATTTCCTTCCAGAAACCGTGAGAAAGTTGTCCGGCTGCGGGGACTGTGCCAGGGGATTTATACTACTATCTGTACTTGCTGGTGGCACAGACGCTGTTTCATCCTTTCCTACACTGAAATTACCCTTGCCTAACGATTGCGTCTGAAGCCGGGCTTGTAGCACAGCTATCCTCGCCGTAAGGCGAGTACAGCGACTGCAATTAGAAGGCATCATGTTAATGTTACTACTTAGCTTCGGGTGTTGGAGATCCTGACGAATCGTGTCCAGATAAAGCGTCCGGAGTGAAAAAGTTGTGGGTGGAAAAAAAAAAATATATATATATATATATATATGTGTGTGTGTGTGTATAACAACAGTAATTAAAAAGTAAAAACCGTAAAATTGTCAGGTAGCAAAATAGGTTGGCAACAAAACGCACAGCACAGCAACTCGAAAACAGGTCTGCAATAATTATCTTTGTATTTTTTATTTAACATTATTTAACCTCAATATAACAAGTTGTCTTACTGCTTACTACATACTGCTTCGGATCTGACACAATCAATGTTGGAGTGTACCCTACCCTGTCTGTTCATATACATTTAAAAAACAACAAAATCCTGCTTTTACTTTATGACAATTGAGTCATGTTTCCACCACTGTACATAAGTGCAATTAAAACCAAATAATTTAAGACTAAGGTACTAAGAGTTTCCTAGTTCCGAGTAGCACTTGAACACGGCATATCACTGCCACGTGTTTACTGTTTACTGGTCGAAATGGCAGGAAAATGAGTAGAGAGACACTTAGCGCCATATGTTGTTGAGGTTGAGAACTTAAAAGCAAGTGACCACACCAGCACCTGTTACTTTGTGATTGCTGCCCCACCCACTCTTTGACTGGAAAGAGAGCAAGTGTGTGAATTTGTTTGTGCCCTTTCTTTGGTTCTTTTCTCCCAAATCCTGGGGGACGATCAACGTTGCAACATGGTTTGGCTTCTGATTCTCTGGGTTGTCCAAGGTAGGACCAGTAATTTTGTTGTTGTGATGTCCTACTTTTGAGTGTTTCCATTTGAGCTACTGTAGGCCAGGCCAATTTCACAGATGCCATTTGGTTGACCATGTTATTATTATGTCACGTATTATTTTTTCCCTTGTGTGTTTCAGTGGGCAGTGTTCCCATAGCCAATTTCACAAAGTCTACTACTTCAAATGCTACTTTCCCTGCAACAGGTAGGCAGGCTTGCATTGGGGACCAGTCATTCCGTTAGGTGATAGGCTGAAAGCTAGGCCTCTTTCCTGTTTTTCACTTTTTGTATTTAATGTACGCCAGCCGTACTGCAAAACGATGTTATTGTACTGTTCTGCTTAGTAATATTTTTCTTCTTCTGTGTTTCAGTGGACAACTCTAAAAACCCCATCAACAATTCTACAAATGTGACTTTCTCTGCCACAGGTAGGCCTATACTGTGATTATCAAGTCAGTCTCTTGGGGTGATGGGGCCCAAAGAAACAACTCAATGTGTTGTCTTCAAGTTTATCTATCAATAAACAATGATATTACAAATGTAGTTTGTTCACAATTCCCTTCAGGTTCTACTGCCTCGATGGGACCACTTCGCAGACAAAATGATTGGTATAAAACACCTGAAACCAGAGAAGGTAACGCATACATTAGATGAAGCGTGCAATCCTGGACCTCTATCATAAGGTCTGGACTTTAATGGTACTGAAGGTAGTGACTTGTAACCAGTACATGTTGTTTCAGACCCTCTCTCTCTGTTACAGAGGACTTACAGTTCGACCTTGCTATCATGGAGGGAGACATTCTGGTTTCGGTGAGTCTATGATCCCTGCTTTCTCTCTTGTTACTTGCGTCTTTTAGGCTGATGAATCCGATTGATACCACCTTCTGGTATACACAGCCTGAAGCTAATGACTGCAAAATAATTCAAGCCAGATTGTTGACTAGAAGTACATTTGAACTTGCTCTACCGGTTGGTTGTCCATGGTGTTGGTCCTTCAGATGGTCAAAATTTGAGACCCCAAATATCCACAGGAAAATACACAATGCCGGCATACTACTAACTTCAGTACCGCCACTCTAAAAGGTTGTGTTAACAGTACTTTCCTGTGGATATTTTGACCATCTGAAGGATCAACACCACGGACCACCAGTAGAGTAAGTTTCAATGTCATTTTATTTAACATTCTGGCTTGTAAAGAGAACTGAAATGATTTTGCAATCATTAGTTTCAGTCTGTATACCAGAAGCTGGTAAGTGCCTTCCGAAAGCATTCATACCCCTTGACCTATTTCATATTTTTTTGTGACAGCCTGAATTCAAAATGGATGAAATAAAAAATTCTAACCCATCTACACAAAATACCCCATAATGACAGTGAAAACATTTGTGTGATTATTGAAAATGAAATGCAAAAATATGTCAACTATTCGCATCCCAGAGTCAATTCTTTGTAGAAGCACCTTAGGCAGTGATTACAGCTGTGAGTCTCTCTAGGTAAGTCTACGAGCTTTCCACACCTGGGTTGTGCAGCAGTTGCCCACTTAATTCTCCTCAAAAGTATTCAAGCTGTCAAATTGGTTGTTCATTACTAAACAACCATTTTCAGGTCTTGCTGTAGATTTGTCAAAACTGTAACTCGGCCACTCTGGAACATTCTGTCTTGGTAAGCGACTCCAGTGCAGATTTGCCCTTGTGTTTTAGGTTATTGTTCTGCTGAAAGGTGACTTATTTTCCCAGTGTCTGGTGGAAAGCAGATTATACCAGGATTTCCTCTAGGATCTTGCTTGTGTTTAGCTCATTCTGGGTTTTTTTGTTTTTATCCTGACAATTTCCCCAGTCCGCAATGATTACAAGCATACCCATAACATGATGCATCCACCACTGCTTGAAAATATGAAGTGGTACTCAATAATCTATTGGATTAGCCTCTCATTACACTTTGTATTCAAGACAAAAAGATAATTGCTTTGAAATTTTTTGCACTATTACTTTAGTGCCTTGTTGCAAACAGGATGCATGTTTTGGAATTTTATTCTATACAGGCTTCCTTTTCACTGTCAATCAGGTTAGTATTGTAGAGTAACTACAATGTTGTTCCATTCTCAGTTTCCTCCTATCACAGCCAATAAAGTCACCATTGGGCTCGTGGTGAAATCCCTGAGCGGTTTCCTTCTTCTCCGGCAACTGACTCAGGAAAGACACCTGTATGTTTGTAGGGACTGGGTGTATTAATACACCATCCAAAGTGTAATTATTAACTTCACCATGCTCGAAGGGAAATTCAGTGTCTGCTTTTTTTATACCCATCTGCCAATAGGTGCCTTTTGTGAGTTATTTGAAAACCTCCCTGGTCGTTGCAGTTGAGTCTGTTTGAAATTCACTGCTTGTCTGAGACAGATAATTGTATGTGTGGGGTACAGAGATGAGGTAGTCATTCAAAATTCATGTTAAACTCTATTGCACAGTGAGTCGTGCAAATAATAGATTTATTGTGTGTCTACCATTGACGACAATCTCAATGGCAACGCCCACTAGAACACCTAGTATTGAGTTGCACCCCCCTTTACCCTCAAAGCCTCAATTCGTCGGGGCATGGACTCTATGAGATGTCGAGCGTTCCACAGGAATGCTGGCCCCATGATTTCCCCAATGCTTCACATCGTTGTGCCCAGTTGGCTGATAGTGGTTCTCTAATCCGAAATGGATTAGAGATCCACTACCCATCTCATCCCACAGATGCTTAATTGGATTGAGATCTTGCGACTGGGCAGGCCACTGCACTAAGCTGAATTCACTGTCATGTTTGTGGAACCATTCCTGGACAATCCTGGCCTTGTGGCATGGGGCATTATCCTGCTGAAAAAATTACTTAACAGATGGATACACTACTGCCATGAAGGGATGCACCTGGTTTTCAATTATGTTCAGATATCCTGTGGCGTTCAAACGTTGCTCTACTTTTATCATGTGTGCCGTGAACGCGTCACACTGCCTCCCACCAGCCTGCAATGTTGCCTCACGGCATGATGGATGCATGTGGTTTTCTCTAAACCCTAGTCCTCCCATCAGCGTGAAATTGCAAAAAACGGGATTCATCAGACCAGATGTTTATCCAGTTCTCCTGTGTCCACTGCAACAAGTTATTTGCTGAAAGAAGTGGAACTCTGTAAGGTTGTTGGCCGCCATACCCCATTTGTGTCAAGGTACTACGAGTTGTGCGTTTTTATGGTCTTAGGGCGCAAATGTTTTCCTGGACTGTCAATTGACTAACTAGCCCGTCTGTTGCTCTGCACAATTCGTATCACCAATTTTTCGACCGCTGGCCTGCCATTGGCTGGATGTCCTTTGGGTGGCGGACCCTTCTTCACACACACATGGGGAAAACTGGGTGTGAAATACCCAGCAACGTTGCAGTTCTTGACACACTCAAACTGGTGAGCCTGGCACCTACCATACCCTGTTCAAAGGTACTTTGATATTTTGTCCTGCCCATTCACCCTCTGAATGACATATATACACGATCCATGTCGCAAGGCTTAACAATCCTCCTTTAACCGGTCTCTTCATATACACTGATTGAACAGGTGACCTCTGTAAGGATCATAGCATTCACCTGGTCAGTCTGTCATGGAAAGTACACTGTGTATATTGCTCCATTATCTTTTCTACATACTTAGTCTGGTTTTAGTCATTTAAGTTTACTTTGAAATAGTTTTACAATTTTAGAATTTAAAAAAAATTCATAGGGGAAATGCTGAAATAACAATTTAAATTTGAGGCCTATACTCTAGCGACAGCTGGATTTAAGACTAGGTGTTTTGTTCTACAGGAAGACCGATTAGCTGTGAAGTCACTTTGGCCGGAGAATAAAGGCGTCACTTCTATCCCCTACAAGATCAACGGTGATCTGGGTGAGTGTCGAATACAGTAGGAGAGATGAGCACTAACACTAGATTTCTAATACAGTGAGCATGATATGCATTGTTTCTGATCCCCCACAGTGGACAGAAAGGAAACTATGCTAGCAGCGTTCAAGATGATTTCAGACCGGACGTGTATCCTCTTCCACGAATACACCAATGAGAAGAACTACATAGAGTTAATCTCTGGGACAGGGTGAGTCCAAAATGGTCACATTAACACACTCTCCTTCCCAGCAGTTTACAGTTAACTCACAACCGCTCCTTCATTTTCCTTTATTTTTCTCTCTTCCTGTCATATCCACTCTTTCTCCCCCCCCCCCTTCTCTCACCTTTCTTCCCTTAACTCTAGCTGTGCGTCATATGTAGGTTTTCAGGGCGGGGCCCAGCCTCTGTACTTCGGTAGAGCCTGTAACGTGGGGAACCTGTGTCATGAGCTGATGCATGCCCTGGGCCTGCACCACGAGCACACACGGCCAGACCGTGACCAATACATCACCATACAGTGGCACAACGTGGTCTCAGGTAACTCGCACCAATACATGCTAAACCACCTCACGGGCATTGTATGTGGACCAGGGGCAGGGCTGGTCAATTTGTCCCGTGAAGAGCTGCAGTGTGCAGGCATTTGTACTAGCACACCTTGTTGAGCTTTTTGTAGTCTGGAGTGAAGACCGTATAGAATAACTATTGACATTAGGTACTGCTCTTCCTGGGGTCCAGACAACATGAAACCCTACATAACAAAAATAGACAGTACACCACAAGGACAGAACAACAGGCGTTCATATATTTATGCCTAAATGTTCCATTTATCATGTACTCATGACTTTCCCCATACATTGCAACCCTGTTCTCTACTGCTAAAATTGCTTTGTCTAAGCAGGTCCTGATAGCCTAATATCATAGTAACCTTGAATCCTGATATCCTAATCTCACAGCACCAGCTCTGTAACCATCAGTGTTCTTCAGTTTGAAACCAATTTCATAGACTAATTTCCAATTATGTGGAATATGACTGAATTCGTTAACTCCTGCGAATTTCCCCTGGTGTGAACGCAGCAACCTTGTTCGCTAAATTCCCCTTACATGAATAGCACCACATTGTCATCTACAGTTGCCACCCGCAATGGGTATCCTGGGATAACATGTAAGCTCTTGAACATGAAGGCCACCCGCTATGGGTTTCCTTAGGTAAGATGCAATAGTCATGCCTTGAATCGTGTAGAGTTTCCTCCTGCTAGAGGTTCAACTTAATGGTTTCCATCTCAACAACTTGTCTAGATTTCTACTTTCATTCCCCTATATCACAATCACACCCAGCAGTGTCCACCAGTCACGTCTGCCTCTTAACTTCCAGGAAAAGAAGATAACTTTAAGGTGAAGGAAGGAGACACTCAGGATCTGCCCTATGACTACGACTCCATAATGCACTACGGAACGTCAGTCGCACTCCTCTCCTCCTTATTCCCAATGAAGTCTCAATTTTCCTCGCCTTGTTTTTAAACTGCTAGCAATAAGTAAAGATGAGTTGTACAGTATCCAGCTCCAGTAACCTTTCTGTGTCCCAAATGGCTCCCTATTTAAGTCACAACTTTTTTACCTGGGCTCTGGTCAAACTAGGTGCACTATATTGGGAATAGGGTGACATTGTGATGCAGTCCTTGTTAAAGTAGCATTTCCTCAAATCCCCATTGTTGGGTTTCTCCTGGCAGTTATTACTTCTCATCAAACCAGAACCCCACTATTGACTCCAAGAAGAGTGGAGTCCAGATTGGACAGAGAAATCACCTGAGCCCCCTGGACATAGCACGCCTTAACAAACTCTATCAATGTGGTAAAGACATGTGCACACACAGGAAAAATATCAGAATTGGGCTGCCTTTGTAAATGTAGTTATTATCACACTGTATTCTAACCATGTTCCTGTCCTGTCTTTCCCAGAATAACAATGCACAGTTTAGCATTTATTACACCATCGAAGAAGATTCCAACACCACTGCTGCCGACTGATTCCAACGCACATGGCACTGACATCCTAACTTCTCTTCACAACAATGAATAAGTTGGACAAGTCCCTTAAAGCTTTCTGATGTTTTATACGTGTGGCTGGCTGCAGGCATTGGTTTTATTTCTCCTGTGTACTCTTGCTGCCTTGAATTAGGCCTATACCACTGCACTTGTCTTGGAAATAAATAAAATGACCTAGACTGAAAAGAATCCACTGTGTGATGTTGCTTGCAGTGTTCTATTTCATTCTAGAATGGACCTTCTCAGCTATGCTCATCATACGTCCAGGGTGGGATCAGAGAGGAAGTAGATCTAGTGCACCAGGAGAGACCACTTCAATTAATGGTGGTTTATACCTTGAACTTGGCCGACTAGCTAGGCAACAAATTATTTAAATGATGACGCTGTAACTCAGGACTTAGACAGCAGGGATCATTTAATGTCAACCTCCAGAAGGGTATGCTATGAAACAGGTTTGAGGAGGCGGTGAACTCTTGCGCTTAACTCAGGATAATCGGTACCACACAAATGGCTCAACTTTTAGCCATGTTTACTCAACAAAAATGTAAATTCAACAATTTTCAAGATTTACAGTTCTAATTAGGAAGTTACTCAATTGAAATAAATTCATTAGGCCCCAATCTATGGATTTCACATGACTGGGCAGGGGTGTAGCCATGGGTGGGCCTTGGATGGTATAGGTTCACCCACTCGGGCGCCAACTCCACCCAATCATGAGTTTTTCCCTTAACTCTCATTTGATTAAGAAATTATCACAAGTCAGAGTTACACTTAAACCATCTTTATTCACTTAAGGGAGCAGGTCATTACATCACACACACAGTTAATTGAGTGCTCTATGATAATCATGGCTGGTCAATGAATCCACACTCACATGATTTGTTGAGATCCCTGAGACAAAAGTACAATGGTCTTTTATAGCCAAGATACACCCCTTTCAGTCTACATGACAAACAGTGTTGTGGAATGGGTCACAATGTTAAGATTTGTATGAAAGATACTTATAATTCACAGAACACAGTATCTGCTGTAAAGAAAATTATCTTTATATAGAAACCAAGGTCTGGCCCTGGGGTCATCTCTCCCTCGTACCTTTAATAGAACAGAAACATTAACTCGTGCTCTGGAATGTGGTCTCAGTTTTATCACCCAAAAGACATTGTAAATATCCTGTCAGTTTTCTCCCAGAGGCCCACTTTCAGCTCAGACAGACACACTAGAGTTATAAGAACCCTATATTCTGTTGCATAAAACAACCATTTGATGCAATGAAAGTATAACAATCTTGCAATTTTACTCTCACACCCTACAGAAGGCCATTATTACAGACAGAAATACTCCTCAGCACCACCCACCCCCACTGCAGATGAAGCTGGATGTGGAGGTCCTGGGCTGGAATGGTTACACTTGGTGTGCGGTTTTGAGGCCGGTTGCAAATACTGCAAAATTATCTAAAACAACATTCGGGGCAGCTTATGTTAGAAAAATTAACATCAAATTCTCTTGCTACAGTTCTGTTGAACATAACTGCAGTCGGCATGCCAATTGCACACTCAAAACTTGAGGCATCTTCGGCATTGTGTTGTGTGACAACTGCACATTATAAAGTGGCCTTTCATTGGCTACAGCACAAGGTGCACCTATGTAATGATCATGCTGTTTAATCAGCTTCTTGATATCCCACAAATGTCAGGTGGATGGATTATCTTGGCAAAGTTCATGCACAGTCAAACTTTTGAATGACTTTCTAAAAATGGTATTGATAGGAGTGGGGGAAAAAGGTGCTGGTGCATTGATAAGCACATCAAAGGCATTAATGACAGATAATAAAAGACAACACTTTTGCAAACTTCTGTGCACGCACTCCCTAAAGACCTTTGCTTGAAAAACTTTAAGCGGCAATATTACTGTTTGTCTCTCTTAAGCCACCGTAGTAACAATATAGCTAGAAACACTTCTCAAAATATTCTTCCTCAAAATTCTGTATTGAAGTTTTAAAGTTTTGCAGAGGTCTTAGTCGCGCAATTACACATCTGTTTAGTGCAGTACTTCTCAAGTGAATGATAGCAAACACTTCATTGAAGAATTCCATCCATAGTTCCCAACCCTACTGTGAACCAGTCACAGATGAAAGGTGTAGACTTTGACTACCAAACTTCGACTTGCCTCAAGAAAAAAATTGGGGTACGCGAACAGCTGAAAAAAAACTACTCAACACCAAAACTAACAAAAACTTATAAGCATAAACTGTTTCGACTGGGAAGCATGTGACAGCCTTTTGCGGCAGGTGGACAAGCAATATCCACCATCGTGGTACAGATGAAACCTGAGCTGGAATGTGAAGCTAACTGAAACTGGCTAGATTTAAAAGACCCTGTGTAGATCTAGCTTGCTTCATGGTATACCACTCTGGGAACACCCTGGACTTAGCATACGACTTGGCCTCTATACTACATTATGGACAGTACTGTTCACTACTCTATACTATGGATGCACATTAACACTGTCTACAATGCACTACGCATGGACACTAAAACTGTCTACACGGTTTCCCACCACAGCTCTGTATGTTCTGTCAATGGGGAACCCACCATCATAGCCAATATCCACAACAGGATATCAGAGATGGGCCAGAGAACACATAGGACTGAACTAGATGTTCAGAAAGTCTGAGTGCTCTACAACTGTGGTTGCATCAAATCAAATCAAAATGTATTTGTCACATACACCGAATACAACCTTACTTACAAGCCCATAACCAACAATGCAGTTTTTAAGAAGAATACACTCAAAAATAAGAAATAAAAGAAACAAATAACTAAAATAACAGTAGCGAGGCTGTATACGGGGGTACCGGTACAGAGTCAATTTGTGGAGGCACCAGTCAGTTGAGGTAATATGTACATTTAGGTAGAGTTATTATAGTGACTATGCATAGATAATAACACAGAGTAGCAGCAGCATAAAGGGGGGGGGGGGGTGCTATGGTTCAGTAGTTATTTAGGTAGGTTACCTTAGTGCTCTTAGGCACAGGGTCTATGGCTATGGCGTCACTGGGCAGCTCTCGACTGTGCTTCCCTTTGTAGTTTGTAAGCGTCGGATTAGTACGATTCGATCTTAGTTCTGTATTGATGGTTTGTCGGAGGGCATAGCGGGATTTCTTAAAACCTTCCAGATTAGAGTTCCGCTCCTTGAAAGCGGCAACTCTACCCTTTAGCTCAGTGCGGATGATGCCTGTAATATATGGCTTCTGGTTGGGGTATGTATGTACAGTCACTGTGGGGACGACGTCATCGATGCACTTATTGATGAAGCCATTGATTGATGTGATGTATTCCTCAATGCCATCGGAGGAATCCAGGAACATATTGTCATGACGTTGCCCTCTTTGAGTACAGCGAGCACCATCCCCCGCTCTCTGCTTCTACAACCAGACTGCTGTGGGCAGAGTGAGGTCATAAATTCCTAAGGAAGACCCTGCCTCATGGCCATACAGTATTAGAGAGAGGGTAAACTTTCACAGAGGACAAAAGAAATCCTTCCACCTTACAGAAATTGAGGTACAAACAAATGTCATGGTCCAGTGTAAAAGATCGGTGAAGAATCCAGCTACGAACTGGTCCGTTTGGCACAAGTTGGGAAGCTCAAGAGAGACGGTGTGGCGACGTTACCATAACGTTGTTTATATAATAGCCACAGATATGAGGTTTACATCTAATGGTTGTATAAGATGAATGAGTGAGTATGATACTGTTTGTATAATGGTGTAATATGATTGTGGACTGTTTAATGAAGAAAAATACAATTCCCTTTTGATTTGAACTAAATCAAACCCTACTTTGAGAAATTATCAGCAGACCATGTTTTTCTCCATTAGGAGGGGGACAAATGTTTGAGACCAAGCTTACCTCAATTACGAGAGGGCTAAAGGTGTAGACCATTGCTGAATCTTTTTAACCATACCACGTGGTTAAACTCTTCGACTATCGATACCGACAGAATGAGAACAAGTCTAATTACTAGTCTGCAGCTAGGAATTCGGCATCATTGAACGCGAAGAACGACAACCGCCGAAACATCCATTCTATAACGAATGTCACTTTGAACTATCCCCTTTAACCAAGACAGAGAGAGAGAGGGAGAGAGACGGACAATTCTACAAAAGAAAGACTTTTCACCAGCAATCAAGACGGCACACTGAGCGTAAATATATATATTGATTGCAATTGTTCCCGAATGAGTGAGCGTTCATGTGTAAGGGATTAGCATTTTAATTGTTATAATTAACTCTGTAGGGACTTCTTAGTCGACCCCCCATTGCCCCTTTGTCTAACAAGCTGCCATGCCGGTTCAGCCCACTAGGGCACATTCTATCATTTCATGTAACCATATTTACTGTTTGTTTATGCATTTCTGTGAATTGCTTAGTTAGTAATAAATAAATTATTTAAGACAATTGATGTATGGATGACTCATAGTGAAGACTGGATTCGTGCAGATAACCAACAATTTACAACATTTTGAATGAGACTAACGTGAGGTAAAATAAATTAATAATTAATCAGAAGACCATTGATCATATATGAAAATATCTGAAAGGTTATATTGGGAAATTATAACTTTGTTATCTGAATACTTTCCTTGGTGCCCCAACTTCCTAGTTAATTACAGTTACATGATTATTCAGTTTAATTGAGTAACTAATTACAGAGAAACGAAAAAACGAAGTCTTCAGTTTAATGATAGTAAAGACACGACAATATTCCAGTCTGTGCTAGCAAAACAGTCCTGTAGCTTAGCATCAGCTTCATCTGACCACTTTTTTATCGACCAAGTCACTGGTGCTTCCTGCTTGAATTTTTGCTTGTAGGCAGGAATCAGGAGGATAGAAGTATGGTCAGATTTGCAAAATGAAGACCAAGGGAGAGCTTTGTACACATCTCTGTGTGTGGAGTAAAGTTTTTTTAACCTCATTTAACATGCTGGTTGCACATTTAACATGCTGGTAGAAATTAGGTAAAACGGATTTAAGTTTCCCTGCATTAAAGACCCCGGCCACTAGGAGTGGCGCCTCTGGATGAGCGTTTTCCTGTTTGCTTATGGCGGTATATAGCTCATTGAGTGCGGTCTTAGTGCCAGCATCGGTCTGTGGTGGTATGTAGACAGGTATGAAAAATACAGATGAAAACTTTCTAGGTAGATAGTGTGGTCTACAGCTTATCAGGCGAGCAAAACCTTTATACTTCCTTAGATATCATGCACCAGCTGATGTTTACAAATATACATAGACCACCACCCCTTGTCTTACCAGAGGCTGCTGTTCTATCCTGCCGATACAGTGTATAACCTGCCAGCTGTATGTTATCCATGTCGTCATTCAGCCACGACTCTGTGAAACATAAGATATTACAGTTTTTAATGTCCTGTTTAATCTTGTAATCTATTTTCCAATGATTGCATGTTGGCCAATAGAACGGATGGCAGTGGGGGTTTACTCGCTGGCCTACGAATTCTCAGAAGGCCGCCCAACCTCTGCCCCCTTTTTCTCTGTCTTTTCTTAACGCAAATGACTGGGATTTGTGGCTGTTCCTGGGAAAGCAGTATATCCTTCATGTCGGACTCGTTAAAGGAAAAAGCTTCTTCCAGTTCGTGGTGAATAATCACTGTTAAGTGCTTTTTGGTCATAAGAGACAGTAGCAGCAACATTATGTACAAAATAAGTAAACGAATATGTTACAAACAACGCAAAAAATAACGAACAAAATAGCACAGTTGATGAGGAGCAAGTAAAACGTCAGCCATTCTCTCCGACGCCATTCTACTTTGACATATCATACTATTTTTAACCAGACAGCATCAGATACATGGGCTACACATACTGAGACAGAGGGCTCTGTTTTGCTGTCTCGGATGCTTTATCTGAGATTGATGCGTCTTTCTGTCAATAGCGTACATCTGCAGGAACGCCCACCCACCTCGAGCATCCCATTGGTACCTGCATGAACGCCCCCCCCCCCTCGAGCACCCCATTGGTTCCTGTTTATACCCCCTCCCCCTCGAGCACGACATCTTCATGCTTGTGACACTTTTGAATGTGAATTAAAAGGTAAATAAAAGTATTTTCTGAGTTTTTTGCCCCCGCCTCTCGGAATCCTCCTTGCTAGCTAGCAGGAGTGACATCTGTAAACAGTGTCCTCACCATTATTAATAGAACTGTGTAAATACAGTGCCCGACAGGACACTGTCTACCAGTTGCTCCCGCCTCCCGCTAGCACAGCATACGGGAGCAACACCATGTGCTAGACACTGTGTGCGAGCTTGCTTTGTGCCGGAGAAAACCTTGCAAGACAGGTGGGGGCCAAGGACATTGTTTACCTGTCGCCACCTCCTCCCGCTGGCACAGCAGATGGGAAGCTGGGGCGACACTGTGTGTTAGCTAACTAGCTAGCTTGGTAGTTAGGGACACTGTACTCTAGCTGCCACACTAGCTGGCTAAGCTAGCACACAGCGTCCCGCCTGCCGAACACCTGCCCTTGCTGTCATTAACAGAACTGCGCGAAAACTGTGCCAGACAGGCGGGGACGACGGACACCAGTGTCTACCGGTCTACCTTTCTTCTGTCACCCCTTCTTCTGTGGGGTTTATCTGCGGCTGGCATCCGATGTTATTGTGTATTAACGCCACCTACTCTTTTATTTATTTTCTAATTTTACCCCTCTTTTCACCCCAATTTCGTGATATCCAATTGCGATCCAATTCCGATCTTGTCTCATCACTGCAAATCCCCAACAGGCTTGGAAGAGGTGAAGGCTGAGTCATGCGTCCTCCTAAACCTGACCCGCCAAGCCGTGCCTCTTAACACCTGCCCGCTTCTCCCGGAAGCCAGCTGCATCAATGTGTCTGAGGAAACACCATTCAACTGATGACTGAAGTCAGCCTGCATGCGCCCGCCACAAGGAGTCGCTAGTGCGTGATGTGCAAAGTAAAGCCGCCCCGGCCAAACCGTCCCCAAACCCAGATGAACCCAGGGTTGTAGTGACGCCGCAACACTGAAATGCACTGCTTCAGACCGCTGAGCCACTCGGGAGGCCCAAGTTGCAGATGCAGGAAAGCCCAAAAGCAGGCCACAATTGCATCCTTCCCTTTTCTTATCAAACAGGAAACTGTGAATGGCGACGCCCCAGAGAAACCAACTACCGCTGTCATTATACAGCACAGTAAAGTAGCTAAAACGTAGTAAGTGCACTACTAAAAAATATAAATGCAAAATGTAAAGTGTTGGTCCCATGTTTCATGAGCTGAAATAAAATAGCCCAGAAATGTTCCATAAGAACAAAAAGGGTACAGTGGTTCCTCTTTTAAAGGTTGTGTCATACTGCGGCACACTTTGTGTGCTGCTGCATCATTCTGTGGCACATCATTTAATTGTCAGACATTTTTTCTCTTACTGCACGTTATTGCTAGTATGACCATCATTGAGAAGAATTTGATAGTATTCCGTAATGGCATTACCAGATAATTTAAAACCTTTTTTGTAATAACTTAGTCTATGGGATTGATTTTAATAAATTTGGCTTAATGTAGAAAATGTAGTAAAAATAAAGAAAGATCCTGGAATGAGTAGGTGTGTCCAAACTTTTGACTGATACTTGCTTAATTAATTTGATTAATATGATGTTTTTTCTATTCCAAGAAAAACGAAAAACCCTCTGGATTTCCATTAGGATGGAATGGAAAATATGTCGCTGTACAACGTGACGGTCGTCAGTACAGTACTGGGCTATTTGGCTAAAGAATCCCCGCAGGGCATGAGGAAGGAGTAGGCTGTCTTTGTCAATAAGAATTTGTTCGTAAATGACTTGCCTAGTTAAATAAAGGTTATACTAAGAGCATAACATTTCTGCACCCTAAATTTCTAATTCCTGTCTAACCAATACCCAAACGGAGATTAAGTGAAAACAAAAATCTCATTGATTGCCATGCTTGCCTCAGAGCAGTGTGAAATGATGCTAAAATAATTGTAGGCTTTTGCTTCTGACTTTAATATGCTCTTTAATCAAATAAGACCCACGCCATTTTTAACAGGACATTACTCAACACTAGTGAGACTCATTTCACCTATGGTAGGCCTACAGTATATTGGATTTTTTTTTTAATGAAGTGATTCTCCGCCAATAATTACAATTAGAGGATTGGAGGACTCTAAATGAATGTATAAGGGGCATTTTCTATTAGATATTCTCAGATATTCTCACAGATCCTAAGGGGCTTTAATATAACTCTAAATTAATAATAATAATAATAATCGCTTTGTTTAAAAAGTAACACTATTTTGGAGATTTTGATGTATTTAACCTAGAGTGAGCGAGAAAAAGGCAATTTTTGGACATGGGGTGAGACATGCTCACTAATTTGTAAATAGAGAAACCTAACTTAATTATTTAGCAGACATCACTTGCTTATATTCAGTCTACACATATCTTAAGAATATCATGGAATAATTTGTAATTTGTTATGGATCCATAACTAAATAAACATCAGCATTTTGAAAGAGTATTTTTATCATTATTTTATGAACGAAAGCATAAAGATGCTGATAAAGAAATGCAGTACTGTACAGTATTTTCTTTTATATTCTGATAATAAAGCATTTTGAAGAAATAAGCCACCTGCGTTTGTTTTTTAGGCTACTGTGCAGTCTGACAAGTAAACATAGCATACAGTAATACTGTAGTAAACATGGGAAAGTGCCTAATTCCTTACATAAGGGAGAGCAGGCCATGTCCAGACTTTCTCGATGACCTCAAGTACTCATTAACTCTGTCTTTAATGCTTTTTCGGGTTGCATCAGTCATGGCTGGAAACTTCTGAGACACAGTATTACTGATGAACACCCGGAGGTTCACTGGTAAACCACATTTGCCTTGGGATCCATCCCAGTTTGTATTCTGGGCCCACTCGTGGTATCTCTCTATCCCTGGAATAGCGGCCCTTGCTGTGCCTGGTGAGCAGTTGGTCAAGTTCGGTTGTCAGAAGAGGAATAGAAATGTCAGGGTGAACCGACGACCTGACGAACCCGCCACGTATGTTGACTCTGCCTGTCAGAGGTGGAGTTCCAGAGCTCACGGGTGTTTGACAGGTCGTCGGTGATGACCGTTGTCCAGCCCTTTGTCCACTGATCTTCACGGAAGGTTGCCGGCAGGGCTATAAGCTCTGCAAAAACACATTCACGTTTTTGGTACACAATTATCGATTTCATACACAGTATGCCTACACATTGAAGTTGAAGTCGGAAGTTTACACACACCTTAGCGAAATATATTTAAACTCAGTTACACAATTCCTGACATGTAATCCTAGTAAAAATGCTGTGTCTAAGGTCATTTAGGATCACCACTTTATTTTAAGAATGTGAAATGTCAGAATAATAGTAGAGAGAATGATTTCTTTCAGCTTTTATTTCTTTCATCACATTCCCAGTGGGTCAGAAGTTTACATACACTCAATTAGTATTTGGTAGCATTGCCTTTAAATTGTTTAACCTTGGGTCAAACGTTTCGTATAGCCTTCCACAAGCTTCCCACAATAAGTTGTGTGAATTTTGGACCATTCCTCCTGACAGCGCTAGTGCAACTGAGTCAAGCTTGTAGACCTCCTTGCTCGCACACACTTTTTTAGTTCTGCCCACAAATTTTCTATAGGATTGAGGTCAGGGCTTTGTGATGGCCACTCCAATACCTTGACTTTGTTGTCCTTAAGCCATTGTGCCACAACTTTGGAAGTATGCTTGGGGTCATTGTCCATTTGGAAGACCGTTTGCAACCAAGTTTTAACTTCCTGACTGATGTCTTGAGATGTTGCTTCAATATATCCACATAATGTTCCTCCCTCATGATGCCATCTATTTTGTGAAATGCACCAGTCCCTCTTGCAGAAAAGCACCCCCACAACATGATGCTGCCACCACCGTGCTTCATGGTTGGGATGGTGTTCTTCAGCTTGCAAGCCTCCCCCTTTTTCCTCCAAACATAATGATGGTCATTAAGGACAAACAGTTCTATTTTTGTTTCATCAGACCAGAGCACATTTCTCCAAAAAGTATGATCTTTCTCCCCATGTGGAGTTGCAAACCGTAGTCTGGCTTTTTTATGGCGGTTTTGGAGCAGTGGCTTCTTCCTTGCTGAGCGGCCTTTCAGGTTATGTCGATATGACTTGTTTTACTGTGGATATAGATACTTTTGTACCGGTTTCCTCCAGAATTTTCACAAGGTCCTTTGCTGTTTTTCTGGGATTGATTTGCACTTTTCACACCAAAGTACGTTCATCTCCAGGAGACAGTTTGCGTCTCCTTCCTGAGCGATATGATGGAAAACCATGGTGTTTATACTTGCGTACTATTGTTTGTACAGATGAACGTGGTACCTTCAGGTGTTTGGAAATTGCTCCCAGGGATGAAACAGATTTGTGGAGGTCTACAATGTTTTTTCTGAGGTCTTGGCTGATTTCTTTTGATTTTCCCATGATGTCAAGCAAAGAGGCACTGAGTTTGAAGGTAGGCTTTTGAAATACATCCACAGGTACACCTCCAATTGTCTCAAATTATGTCAATTAGCCTATCAGAAGCTTCTAAAGCCATGACATCATTTTCTGGAATTTCCCAAGCTGATTAAAGACACAGTCAATTTTGTGAATGTAAACTTCTGACCCACTGGAATTGTGATACAGTGAATTATAAATTAAATAATCTGTCTGTAAACAATTGTTTGAAAAATTGCTTATGTCATGCACCAGGTAGATGTCCTAACCGACTTGCCAAAACTATAGTTTGTTAACAATAAATTTGTGGAGTGGTTGAAAAACAAGTTTTAATGACTACAACGTAAGTGTATGTAAACTTCCGATTTCAACTGTATATATATTTTTTTTTAAATGATCAGAACATTAACCATTTGTGTTCGCTTGTTTTGTACTGTTCTGTAGTTTCGACCCAATGACTCGTCTGACAAACAATGAACTTTGCGTCCTGCAGGCCCAGGCATGGATCAAAGCTGGCGAGGCATTCAATAATGTCATCTTCACAGCCAAATCAACGGTGGCCCTTGAGCAATTTGCTTTAAATTGCTACAGAAAAAAAGGAAGAAGATCAAGCAAGCTGAGTCCCAAGCATCCGCTCAAATGCCATGCGTGCGGGGCAATTTCTAGCCAGGGACCGGGCCCATATTTGATTTTTGATGGTAAGTTTGGCTATTTACAAAGCAACAGGTACATCAAATATTGTAGCCTACACCTCACGGACTATTATTTGTTCCACAATAATTAATTCTTGTCTCCTTTTCCAGGTATCAAGGCTCGAGACTTCTTTGAGGAAGAAACCATCAAGATATACTGGAACCTATGTCAGAGAGGTGTTTCTGGGTACACATCGTTTCTTTCAAGGTAGGATTATAGAAATATTTTGTTACGTTTAGGCCTATTAACATATATTTTCTATTATTGTACCTCATTTTGGCTGTTAGGCTAAATTTATTTTTTTCTTCTCCAAATGCAGACAGTGACCCAAAACACACTGCCGCCCGGGTTTGCATTGCAAATGAGGGCATAAACTGGGTCAAGACGCCAGCAGTGTAAGTAGACCTTTATGTAGTAAAATAAAGGTTCAATAAAAATAAATAAATAAAAGACCTATAACACCTTCTGTAGGCCTACAGTACATCTAAAAATATTTTTTTATCTCTACATGTAGGTCTCCTGATTTAAACCCGATCGAGGTTGTTTGGCATCAACTGAAAACATTCATCCGTAACTCTGCCAAGCCGACAAGCACAGATGAACTGGTCGAAGCCATCAAGATGTTTTTGCTAGAGAAATTAACGATTCAACAATGCAAAAAATACATTGATCATCTCAGCAAGGTTTTTCCTGTGGTCGTGGAGCTGGGTGAAAGTGCGACTAAAATGTTGTTTATATAAACATTCGTATTCAAATCTTTTTTATAGTTATTTTATTTTATTAACAAAAGCATAAAGATGTTGCTGAAGAATTACTGTACTGCTGTTTTGAGTTAGAAATGTAACACTTTAGAGTACTTCAGCATCGAATGCATTTAGTTGACTAACGAAATTATTAGTTACATTGTTTTAGTTCGAAAGTGTAGACTTTTTATCTTTAATTGATTGTTTTATGTAGGATGCTACATTTTTGACCAGTTGCAAAAAATCCTACTTCTATTTTGCTGTTCAGCCTCATTGCCCACCTCAGCCAGTTGAGTTGTTTTATATAGGTCTAGGCTCTGAAGAAATAGACTCCAATTAAGCCCTCTTGATGTTTGTAAAGTCAAATTAAAATGAAGATTATTGTTGCAATGAATTGCTTGACTGGTGTAGGTTTTCTCCATCTGTTGGTGTCGAACACTTCCATAATAACAAGTTATCTATATTTTCAGCACCAGCCACTGTTCACCTCCTATTGATTGCGCTGCAGTTGATTTTTGAAATTGAACCTTTATTTAACGAGACAAGCCAGGTAAGAACAAATTCTTATTTACAGTCATGGCCTACCCCGGGCCAATTGTGCGCCGTCCTATGGCCCTCCCAATCACGGTTGGATTTGATACAGCCTGAATTCGAACCAAGGACTGTGGTAAAGCCTCTTGCACTGAGATGCAGTGCCTTAGACTGCTGCGCCACCCTGGAGCCATGACCAATATAAACTCAGCAAAAAAAGAAACATCCTTTTTTCAGGGCCCTGTCTTTCAAAGATAATTTGTAAAAATCGAAATAACTTCACAGATCTTCGTTGTGAATGTTTTAAACACTGTTTCCCATGCTTTTTCAATGAACCATAAACAATTAATGAACATGCACCTGAGGAAGGTTTGTTAAGACACTAAAAGCTTACAGACGGTAGGCAATTAAGGTCACAGTCATGAAAACTTAGGACACTAAAGAGGCCTTTCTACTGACTCTGAAAAACACCGAAAGAAAGATTTGGTTCCTGCTCATCAAATCAAATCAAATTTATTTATATAGCCATACGTACATCAGCTGATATCTCAAAGTGCTGTACAGAAACCCAGCCTAAGTCCTCTTCTGGCTGTGCCGGGTGGAGATTATAACAGAACATGGCCAAGATGTTCAAATGTTCATAAATGACCAGCATGGTCGAATAATAATAAGGCAGAACAGTTGAAACTGGAGCAGCAGCACGGTCAGGTGTACTGGGGACAGCAAGGAGTCATCATGTCAGGTTGTCCTGGGGCATGGTCCTAGGGCTCAGGTCCTCCGAGAGAGAGAACGCAAGAGAGAATTAGAGAGAGCATATGTGGGGTGGCCAGTCCTCTTCTGGCTGTGCCGGGTGGAGATTATAACAGAACATGGCCAAGATGTTCAAATGTTCATAAATGACCAGCATGGTCGAATAATAATAAGGCAGAACAGTTGAAACTGGAGCAGCAGCACGGCCAGGTGGACTGGGGACAGCAAGGAGTCATCATGTTAGGTAGTCCTGGGGCATGGTCCTAGGGCTCAGGTCCTCCGAGAGAGAGAAAGAAAGAGAGAAGGAGAGAATTAGAGAATGAACACTTAGATTGACACAGGACACCGAATAGGACAGGAGAAGTACTCCAGATATAACACACTGACCCTAGCCCCCCGACACATAAACTACTGCAGCATAAATACTGGAGGCTGAGACAGGAGGGGTCAGGAGACACTGTGGCCCCACCCGAGGACACCCCCAGACAGGGCCAAACAGGAAGGATATAACCCCACCCACTTTACCAAAGCACAGCCCCCACACCACTAGAGGGATATCTTCAACCACCAACTTACCATCCTGAGACAAGGCTGAGTATAGCCCACAAAGATCTCCTCCACGGCACAACCCAAGGGGGGGGGTGCCAACCCAGACAGGATGACCACATCAGTGAATCAACCCACTCAGGTGACGCACCCCTTCCAGGGACGCCATGAGAGAGCCCCAGTAACCCAGTGACTCAGCCCCTGTAATAGGGTTAGAGGCAGAGAATCCCAGTGGAAAGAGGGGAACCGGCCAGGCAGAGACAGCAAGGGCGGTTCGTTGCTCCAGAGCCTTTCCGTTCACCTTCCCACTCCTGGGCCAGACTACACTCAATCATATGACCCACTGAAGAGATGAGTCTTCAGTAAAGACTTAAAGGTTGAGACCGAGTTTGCGTCTCTTACATGGGTAGGCAGACCGTTCCATAAAAATGGAGCTCTATAGGAGAAAGCCCTGCCTCCAGCTGTTTGCTTAGAAATTACGTGTAGGTATGTACAGCAGGACCAAATCAGAGAGATAGGTAGGAGCAAGCCCATGTAATGCTTTGTAGGTTAGCAGTAAAACCTTGAAATCAGCCCTTGCTTTGACAGGAAGCCAGTGTAGAGAGGCTAGCACTGGAGTAATATGAGCAAATTTTTTGGTTCTAGTCAGGAATCTAGCAGCCGTATTTAGCACTAACTGAAGTTTATTTAGTGATTTATCCGCGTAGCCGGAAAGTAGAGCATTGCAGTAGTCTAACCTAGAAGTTACAAAAGCATGGATTAATTTTTCTGCATCATTTTTGGACAGAAAGTTTCTGATTTTTGCAATGTTACGTAGATGGAAAAAAGCTGTCCTTGAAATGGTCTTGATATGTTCTTCAAAAGAGAGATCAGGGTCAAGAGTAACGCCGAGGTCCTTCACAGTTTTATTTGAGATGACTGTACAACCATTCAGATTAATTGTCAGATTCAACAGAGGATCTCTTTGTTTCTTGGGACCTAGAACAAGCATCTCTGTTTTGTCTGAGTTTAAAAGTAGAAACTTTGCAGCCATCCACTTCCTTATGTCTGAAACACATGCTTCTTGCAGGGGCAATTTTGGGGCTTCACCATGTTTCATTGAAATGTACAGCTGTGTGTCATCCGCATAGCAGTGAAAGTTAACATTATGTTTTCGAATAACATCCCCAAGAGGTGAAATATATAGTGAAAACAATAGTGGTCCGAAAACGGAACCTTGAGGAACACTGAAATTTACAGTTGATTTGTCAGAGGACAAACCATTCACAGAGACAAACTGCTATCTTTCCGACAGATAAGATCTAAACCAGGCCAGAACTTGTCCGTGTAGACCAAATTGGGTTTCCAATCTCTCCAAAAGAATGTGGTGATTGATGGTATCAAAGCAGCACTAAGGTCTAGGAGCACGAGGACAGATGCAGAGCCTCGGTCCGATGCCATTAAGATGTCATTTACCACCTTCACAAGTGCCGTCTCAGTGCTATGATGGGGTCTAAAAGCAGACTGAAGCATTTCGTATACATTGTTTGTCTTCAGGAAGGCAGTGAGTTGCTGCGCAACAGCCTTTTCTAAAATTTTTGAGAGGAATGGAAGATTCGACATATGCTGATAGTTTTTTTATATTTTCTGTGTCAAGGTTTGGCTTTTTCAAGAGAGGCTTTATTACTGCCACTGTTAGTGAGTTTGGTACACATCCGGTGGATAGAGAGCAGTTTATTATGTTCAACATAGGAGGGCCAAGTACAGGAAGCAGCTCTTTCAGTAGTTTAGTTGGAATAGGGTCCAGTATGCAGCTTGAAGGTTTAGAGGCCATGATTATTTTCATCATTGTGTTAAATCAAATCAAATTTATTTATATAGCCCTTCGTACATCAGCTGATATCTCAAAGTGCTGTACAGAAACCCAGCCTAAAACCCCAAACAGCAAGCAATGCAGGTGTAGATGCACGGTGGTTAGGAAAACTCCCTAGAAAGGCCAAAACCTAGGAAGAAACCTAGAGAGGAACCAGGCTATGTGGGGTGGCCAGTCCTCTTCTGGCTGTGCCGGGTAGAGATTATAACAGAACATGGCCAAGATGTTCAAATGTTCATAAATGACCAGCATGGTCGAATAATAATAAGGCAGAACAGTTGAAACTGGAGCAGCAGCACGGCCAGGTGGACTGGGGACAGCAAGGAGTCATCATGTCAGGTAGTCCTGGGGCATGGTCCTAGGGCTCAGGTCCTCCGAGAGAGAGAAAGAAAGAGAATTAGAGAGAGCATATGTGGGGTGGCCAGTCCTCTTCCGGCTGTGCCGGGTGGAGATTATAACAGAACATGGCCAAGATGTTCAAATGTTCATAAATGACCAGCATGGTCGAATAATAATAAGGTAGAACAGTTGAAACTGGAGCAGCAGCACGGCCAGGTGGACTGGGGACAGCAAGGAGTCATCATGTCAGGTAGTCCTGGGGCATGGTCCTAGGGCTCAGGTCCTCAGAGAGAGAGAAGGAGAGAATTAGAGAACGCACACTTAGATTCACACAGGACAGGAGATTGGACAGGAGAAGTACTCCAGATATAACAAACTGACCCCAGCCCCCCGACACATAAACTACTGCAGCATAAATACTGGAGGCTGAGACAGGAGGGGTCAGGAGACAAGAGATAGGTGTCAGGTGTCAAGAGATATAGTACTAAAACACTTGAGCGTCTCTCTTGATCCTAGGTCCTGGCAGAGTTGTGCAGACTCAGGACAACTGAGCTTTGAAGGAATACGCAGATTTAAAGAGGAGTCCGTAATTTGCTTTCTAATAATCATAATCTTTTCCTCAAAGAAGTTCATGAATTTATCACTGCTAAAGTGAAAGTCATCCTCTCTTGACGAATGCTGCTATTTAGTTAGCTTTGCGACAGTATCAAAAAGGAATTTCGGATTGTTCTTATTTTCCTCAATTAAGTTAGAAAAATAGGATGATCGAGCAGCAGTGAGGGCTCTTCGGTACTGCACGGTACTGTCTTTCCGAGCTCGTCGGAAAACTTCCAGTTTGGTGTGGCGCCATTTCCGTTCCAATTATCAGGAAGCTTGCTTCAGAGCTCGGGTATTTTCTGTGTACCAGGGAGCTAGTTTCTTATGAGAAATGTTTTTAGTTTTTAGGGGTACAACTGCATCTAGGGTTTTGTGCAAGGTGAAATTGAGTTCCCCAGTTAGGTGGTTAACTGATTTTTGTCCTCTGGCGTCCTTGGGTAGACAGAGGGAATCTGGAAGGACATCAAGGAATCTTTGTGTTGTCTGTGAATTTATAGCACGACTTTTGATGTTCCTTGGTTGGGGTCTGAGCAGATTATTTGTTGTAATTGCAAACATAATAAAATGGTGGTCCGATAGTCCAGGATTATGAGGAAAAACTAAGATCCACACTCATCTGCGTGAACGTGCCTTAGGCATGCTGCAAGGAGGCATGAGGACTGCAGATGTGGTCATGGCAATAAATTGCAATGTCCGTACTGTGAGACGCCTAAGACAGCGCTACAGGGAGTCAGGACGGACAGCTGATCATCCTAACATTGGCAGACCACGTGTAACATGACCTGCACAGGATCGGTACATCCGAACATCACACCTGCGGGACAGGTACAGGATGGTAACAATAACTGCCCGAGTTACACCAGGAATGCCAATCCCTCCATCAGTGCAATAGGCTGAGAGAGGCTGGACTGAGGGCTTGTAGACCTGTTGTAAGGCAGGTCCTCACCAGACAGAACCGGCAACAACGTCGCCTACGGACACAATCCCACCTTCGCTGGAACAGAAAGGACTGGCAAAAAGTGTTCTTCACTGACGAGTCGCGGTTTTGTCTTACCAGGGGCAATGGTCGGATTCACGTTTATCGTTGAAGGAATGAGCGTTACACTGAGGCCTGTACTCTGGAGCGGGATCGATTTGGAGGTGGAGGGTACATCATGGACTGGGGCCGTGTGTCACAGGATCATCGAACTGAGCTTGTTGTCATTGCAGGCAATCTCAACGCTGTGCGTTACAGGGAAGACATCCTCCTCCCTCATGTGGTACCCTTCCTGCAGGCTCATCCTGACATGACCCTCCAACATATGACAATGCCGTCAGCCATACTGCTCGTTCTGTGTGTGATTTCCTGCAAGACAGGAATGTCAGTGTTGTGCCATGGCCAGCGAAGAGCTTGGATCTCAATCCCATTGAGCACGTCTGGGACCTGTTGGATCGGAGGGTGAGGGCTAAGGCCATGTCCCCCAGAAATGTCCGGGGAACTTGCAGGTGCCTTGGTGGAAAAGTGGGGTAACATCTCACAGCAATAACTGGAAAATCTGGTGCAATCGATGAAGAGGGAATGCACTGCAGTACTTAATGCAGCTGGTGGCCACACCAGATACTGACTGTTACATTTGATTTCGACCCTCCCTTTGTTCATCACATGTCTGTAAAACATGTTCAGTTTATGTCTCAGTTGTTGAATCTTGTTATGTTACAAATATTTACATGTTAATTTTGCTGAAAATAAATGCAGTTGACAGTGAGAGGATGTTTTTTTTTGCTGAGTTTATATATTTATATATATCTTTTTTTTTCAGAACATTAACTGTGTGTAGGTAGGTACGTGTGTAGGTAGATGTGGAAAGATAGATACAAATTATTTGTTGCAAGTTTGGGAGGGGGTTCACACCTGTATATATGAATTACAAATCAGCCTTTACTTAAATCATGTTTCTAGTCTATTGCATAGTTACTATGTGTAATCATTGATGTCCCAATATGATTGGTCATTATAAAAACCTTGGGACCCAAATGCATAATGAGTGTTCTAACTCCCCCTTGTGGTGGTCTGGAGCAATGAAGCCTTGATGCTGCGTACCTCTAAGTCCAGCCAAGGAAACTCACAACTTTTAAAGGAGGAACCAGTGAAATTGGATGTGATTGATGCATTTGATACCATTCCACCTATAATGCCCCAGCCATTACCACAAGCCCGTCCTTCCCAATTGAGGTACCACCAACCTCCCTTGGTGTGTGTATTTGAGTGTATGTGGTGAGTGTTAGTGTGAGTGTGCAAGAATGTTAGTGTAGGCAGATATGCATGTAAATGGCTGAAAAGTGACTGGGAGCTGGAATATATAGAGAACAAAGATATAAAACAACATGTAAAGTTTTGGTCCCATGTTTCATGATCTGAAATAAAAGATCTTAGGAATTGTCCATTTGAACAAAAAGCTTATTTTCTCACATTTTGTGCACAAATTGGTTGACATCCCTGTTAGTGAGCAATTTTCCTTTGCCAAGATAATCCATCCACCTGACAGGGGTGGAATATCAAGAAGCTGATAAAACAGGTGCATTACACAGGTGCACCTTGTGTGGGGAACAATAAAAAAGGCACCTCAAAAATTTGCAATTTTGTCACACAACATAATTACACAGATGTCTCATGTTTTGAGGGAGCATGCAGTTGGTATGCTGACTGCAGGAATGTCCAGCAGAGCTGTTGCCAGAGAATGTAATGTTAATTCCTCTACCATAAGCCGCCTCCAATGTCATTTTAAAGAATTTGGCAGTACGTCCAAACGACCACACAACCGCAGACCATGTGAAACCATGCCAGCCCAGCCCAGGACCTCCACATCTGGCTTCTTCACCTGCGGGATTGATTGAGACCAGTCACCCAGACGGCTGATGAAACTGTGGGTTTACACAAAACCAAATAATTTATGCACAAACTGTCAGAAACTGTCTCAGGGAAGCTCATATACGTGCTCATCGTCCTCACCAGGGTCTTGACCTGACCGCAGTTTGGCATCGTAATCAACTTCAGTGGGCAAATGCTCCCCTTCAAAGAATCCCTCTTTCAACTGTACCGGTCAGATTGCAGACAATATGTTTGGTGTGGTGTGGACGAGCGGTGTCAATGTTGTGAACCAAGTGTCCCATGGTGGTGGTGGGGTTATGGTATGGGTAGGCATAAGCTATGGACAATGAACACAGTTGCATGTTATCTATGGCAATTTGAATGCACAGAGATACATGATGAGATCCTGAGGCCCATTGTCGTGCCATTCATCTGCGCCATCACCTCATGTTTCAGTATGATGATGATGCACGGATGTCCCCAAGTCGAAAGGATCTGGACTAAATTCCTGGAAGCTGAAAATGTACCAGTCCTTCCATGGCCTGCATACTCACTAGACATGTCACCCATTTAGCATGCGTTGGATGCTCTGGATCGACGTGTATAACAGCAACTTCGCACAACCATTGAAGAAGAGGGACATTATTCCACAAACCACAATCACCAGCCTGATCAACTCTATGCGAAGGAGATGTAATGTCGCTCTGCATTAGGAAAATTGTGGTCACACCAGATACTGACTGGTTTCCACGCCCCTACTTTTTTTAAACTATCGGTGACCAACAGATGCATATCTGTATTTGCATTCATGTGAAATCCGTAGATTAGGGGCAAATTTATTTATTTCAAGTGAATGATTTTCTTATATAAACAGTAACTCGGTAAAATCTTTGGCATTTTTGCATGTTGGGTTCATATTTTTGTTCAGTGTCGTTGAAAAGTTGATAAAACGCTAAAGTTGTCCATGGTGAAATTGGAACTCGCAACCTTTATGTTGCTAGACGTTCGCGTTATACGCCTACCCCGACCGACCAACCAACCACCCAACCACCCTACGTTCGTTTTGCCTTAAGTAACCATCTGTCTTATGTAACTATACAAAACTTAACATATCATACTAAATTGTTTGTCCAGGTTTTACTTTTACTATGTTACGTATAGTATATGAGATCCCGCTGGAATCCCGTCTTCCACGCGGTGGCTGCAGGAGCCTGCTGCCGCCACTAAGAGGCAGAGGAGCACCAGCATAAAAACAGACGGGCAGAAAGAAAATTGAACAGTTGCCTGGGGGTACCTTATAGAAGGTAACATTAGATTTTTTTTTGCATAATAACCAATATTATTGTCTATCATTGCGAAATTTTAGGTCTTTCTTGCACTGGTTTTGACGATGTGTTTGGATGCTGGCTTGTAGTAATGTGTTGTGTCTGTTGGAGTTTATTGAAATACACTTTGAATAGAGTTTGAATTAGTTGAATTGGCATCGTAGGCGTGTGTGTGTATAGTGTACTGTGTTATATGTCTCGGTGACGGTCAAAGGGTCCGCTGCGTGATGTCACTCCCGGGGCTGAGAGCGAGGCGCGGTTATTTACCCGACCCGGGCAGTTAACGGGGCTCAGTCGTAAGGGACGCCGAGCTAGTGGGTCTTTGTCAAAGGAAATGTAACCTGCTAGTATCGCTACAAAACAGAACAAGATCTAAACAACAAATGGGATGTGCAACAGATGGCCATTATTCAACCACTAATGAAGGGAAAGGACGTTGTTATCCGTGAGTCATGGATAGAAAGTGGACTTAGTCGAGTTGCGCACAATCAAAAACTGGAAAAAAGAGGAATAAATCAGTATCATGGTGATAATAATTATAACATTATCACCATGTAATCAGTGAAGTGTTGACATTACCCTTTTTAGTTAAACGACTTTGACAGCACTCAAACGAACTATAAAGCATATATCCTATCAAACACCACGAAAGAAAAATGAAGGAATATGTTGTTTTTTTTTATTCTACAATTGAATGAACTATTTTGATGTTTGTGGCTGAAGTCTTCTCGGACCCATCCCTTATCTGTTGACGATGACAGCTCAGTGCGGGTCTCGTTTCGCCACTTTTGGACAGATGGAAGCTGAGGAACGCAGATTGTTGGATTACTTTTTACGTCTTTAAACTGAAGTCGCCGCTAATGCGTTATATGGTTACTCTACGAATATGAATATCAACTTTTTAAAAGGCATTTTATCCGCTCAAGTATCATCCCGTGCGTCTCTGGGCCATGGCTGACATCATTACGCGGGTGGGATTCAGGGTGTTCCGATTTCATGGTACAATTATGAATGTTTTACTTCAGTGAATTTCATTTACATCGAGCACGGTCTATGGATTGCCTGAATGACTATTACTGTTCGAAGGACTATGTTTGAATGACACATTTTTTCAGCATTTGTTGAAGCAATTAATAATTTCCCCCAGAAGAATAACTATCCAAGCATCAGCGGTGTGTGTGTGAGTTAAAATATATTTCGTAATTTAATTGAATGATTGGATAAGATTATTCTTTATTTTTCTTTCATTGAATATCCAATAATCATTTCGTGGATCTTAACCCATCTGAGTGTTGAAAAGAGACATGAAAAGAGAGTGCGTGACTGGAGGAGTAAAATTATCTGTTTTACACTGGACAACATGTCAGTGTATTTGACAAAGCAGCACAAGCTTTTTCTCTTTCTCTGATTTTAATTCAATCATCTCGTGCGTGAAGTTCTAAGGGGGATGCCTCTTGAGCCCATCAGCCATGTCTCTGTTTCTGCTTTAGAGCCCTCCTCTTTGCTGCCCTCTCACTGGACAACGAATCTTCCTCAAGGGATTAAGGTAGCAGATAACAGAAACCTATATATACATTTTTTTCACCTTCACTCACTCCAAACATACTTCATGGTCCCTGTGAGTTTCTGAATTTTCTCCAATATATGTGCTCCTGCTGGCGTCGCCATGGCTGCGGCCCCAAAAGTTACATGCCTGTCAGCACCAGGGGTAAATGTGATTACCAACCTGAACCTCAGTGTCACCACCGGATCTGCCCCCTACTACAACCAGACAGCACTGCGAATCCCACCCTATTCCCCAGAGGCCACTGCGTTATTCGCAATGGCGATCACCCTCATGATGATCCTCACCATCGTCGGCAACATCTTGGTCATCATTGCAGTGCTGACCTCACGCTCACTCCATGGCCCACAGCACCTTTTCCTTGTCTCCCTGGCTGCAGCCGACATCCTAGTCGCTACCCTCATCATCCCCTTCTCACTGGCCAATGAGCTGCAGGGTTACTGGGCGTTCCGCTCACTATGGTGTGAGATCTACCTGGCGTTGGACGTCTTCTTCTGCACGTCCTCCATTGCCCACCTGTGTGCCATCTCATTGGACCGCTACCTGTCCATCTCCCGGCCCGTGTCCTATGGCATCCAACGGACGCCAGCGCGCATCAAGGCGGCCATCGTGGTCGTCTGGCTTCTCTCGGCCGTCATCTCCTTCCCTCCTCTCCTCTCCCTGGATAAGAGCAAGGGAGGGGTGGAGGTGTGTGAGCTGAACAACGAGCGTTGGTATATTCTCTACTCCACCATTGGATCGTTCTTCGCCCCGTGTCTCATCATGATCGGGGTCTACATCAGGATCTACCAGATTGCCAAGCAACACACAAGATGTCTGCCAGGGGAGAAACCCAACCATAACAAAACCCATGGCAACATGTCTAGCAACCCTCCTAGCAACCCCACACATCCCTCACCGGGACCTGTCATCATCCCCCAACTCAAGCCTCTCAGCCAACCACAGAACCACAAAGGGGAGGGAGGGAAAGCAGACAGACAAACTACGGACGCCGTACCTCTGAAGAGTCTCCCTGTCTCCTCCCCCTCGTCTCCTCCTCCCCAGAGTGAGACCCAGGCCAAGAGTCAACCCCATACGTCTTTACCAAATCCTGTCCCCACCTCACCCCAGCCTACCTCACCCACCGTAGCTCTCTGCCTCACACTCCTCTCTCCAGATAGCCAACACGAGGAGACCCACAGACAGGGTGAGTTACAGGAGGAGAAACATAGAGACACCCCCAATGATGACAGCTTCAGCTCTGGCTCCGAGGCAGAGACGAGGGGAAGAGGAAAGGGAGGGAAAGGGACAGTTAAGAATAATGGAGGATCAAAGTCTGGAGGAGCACCTCTCTCTTCTCTGACCTCACGAGGCCAAAAATACTGTAGCCACCCCCACCGGTACAGTGCTGGTCTCTGATAGGCCGGTGAAGCCACAGGCCACTCCCATGTCTCGGCGCAGGGCCATGGTAAACCGAGAGAAGCGCTTCACGTTTGTCCTGGCCGTGGTGATCGGAGTGTTTGTCATCTGTTGGTTCCCTTTCTTCTTCTCCTACTCACTGAAGGCCATCTTTCCTGAGACCTGCTTGGTCCCTGCTCCCCTCTTCACGTTCTTCTTCTGGATCGGCTACTGCAACTCCTGTCTGAATCCCGTCATATACACCATCTTCAACCAGGACTTCAGGAAGGCCTTCAAGAAGATCCTCTGTAGGGACACCAAGGGGACGTTCTTCTAGTGTGGACACTATGTAAGGACATCAAGTGGATGTTTATGTAGAGTGGATACTGTGTAAGGACATCAAGTGGATGTTCTTCTAGTGTGGACACTATGTAAGGACATCAATTGGATGTTCTTGTAGAGTGGATACTGTGTAAGGACATCAAGTGGATGTTCTTGTAGAGTGGATACAGATGGTACATGATTCTCTACATGTTTTGCCACTGAAACTGAAATTAGGCAAACTATTCGAATCTTGGCAACCAGCAATCGGTGCTGATTTTCTTTTTCATAACAACAACCGACAAGTTTGATGTTGGACGACAATAGAATGCTCATGCTGTTGCTACAACAATTTTCTACAGACATGTCAATAGACTGACCGTAAACCACCTTTAGAAGAACGTCCCCTTGGTGTCCCTACATTTGAAAATTACATCATGGCATTTAATTGAAGTATACTCGATTTTCGAAATATTAAACTTTCTTTTATTTCTAGAGTAGATACTGTGTAGAGACACCAAAGGGACGTTCTTCTAGAGTAGATACTGTGTAGAGACACCAAAGGGACGATCTTCTAGAGTAGATACTGTGTAGAGACACCAAGGGGACGATCTTCTAGAGTAGATACTGTGTAGAGACACCAAAGGGACGTTCTTCTAGAGTAGACACTGTGTAGAGACACCAAAGGGACGATCTTCTAGAGTAGATACTGTGTAGAGACACCAAGGGGACGATCTTCTAGAGTAGATACTGTGTAGAGACACCAAGGGGACTTACTGGATGTAATGTCAAGACAGATTTTAGTTTACCCGTGCAGGGAACCACAGACAAACTTTTGAGTCTGTCCTTTGTTGAACATTGTGTTCGATCTGATAAGAAAAATGCTGAACTTTGGAATTCTGGAATAGATGAACGTGCTCTGATGTACACATTGAGGGGCAGTGGAAGAGGAGGAAGGTGATGCAATCTGTCTGAGAAAAAGCAAACAACTTTACAGCGTGTTTAGCGATTGGCACAAAACAGGGCCATCAGTCATGAGGACATGTTGCTCAAATGACAGTATCACACTGCTCTTGTTGTTCCTCTGTAAATTTCTCTGGTTAAGAGCGTCTGCTAAATGACTAAAATGTAAATGTAGAAGGAAAGGAAGGTTACACTCTGTTGATTCCATTGGCTGGCTGGGTAGCTGCTACGCATACCCATAGCCATTACCTGTAGCCTTGTGACTGGCCACTATGAACTACAAGGACAGAGTGTGTCCATGATCACCTGGTACGGTCCACTGCAATGACACAAAGTGGGCAGGAGCATGTGCAGTAGAATGTGTTCCCAGAGTTCTCTGTGTTCTAGAACTTGTAGTGTGTGAAGGCAGTTTGTCCAGCTGTTCAGCCTCTGTCATAAACTCATACACTACTGAGGATGTCTTTTAAAGGAACCAACCAGCTCTGAGCGTGTGTTGTTTTGAGTATCTGAAATTAATATTTATGTTTTTATATAAGTATGAAATTAATATAAACACATGAAAAGTTAAATATGGAATGGGTTGTTGATGTGACCAAGGCCTCAGTCATGTAATTCATTGGGGAATATAGGGGAAACACTGGTGTGTGTGTAGTGTAGTGGCCTAAGGGTTTAACTGGAACAGAGGAAATCACTAATGGTTTTTTTATATATATGAGATAAAGAACTCACAAGACCTCTCTCTCTCTCTCTCTCTCTCTCTCTCTCTCTCTGTATCTCTCTCTCTGTGTGTGTGTGTGTGTGTGTGTGTGTGTGTGTGTGTGTGTGTGTGTGTGTGTGTGTGTGTGTGTGTGTGTGTGTGTGTGTGTGTGTGTGTGTGTGTGTGTGCGCAAGGTTTACAGAGTGCATGCCTATGAATACACATTCTCCAACAGATCCATAATAATTTATTTATTTAGACTGGTGTAATGTAAAAACATTGAATACATTCGAAATCTAAAGTGTACACTGAGTGTACAAAACATTAAGAACACCTGCTCTTTCCATGACATAGACTGGCCAAGTGAACCCAGATGAAAGCTACAGTATATGACCCCTTATTGTTAAATCCACTTCAATCAGTGTAGATGAAGGGGAGTAGACAGGGTAAAGAAGGATATTTAAGCCTTGAGACATGGATTGTGTATGTGTGCCGTTCAGAGGATGAATGGACAAGGACATCCAGCCAACTTGACACAACTGTGGGAAGCATTGGAATCAACATGGGCCAGCATCCCTGTGGAATGATTTTGACACCTTGTAGAGTCCATTCCCTAACGAATTGAGGCTGTTCTGAGGGTAAAAGGGGGTGCAACTCAATATTAGGAAGGTGTTCCTAATGTTTAGTGCACTCAGTGTACAGTATACCATATTTAGAAAAAACATTGTGTTGACTGACTACATTTTGTAAACAAAAGACTGCAGGTCACCTAGCAGTTAAAGCATTGGGTCGATGTGCCCATGACCAAGGCACTTAACCTTAATTGCACCAGGTTTGCTGTTCATAATGGCAGACCGTTGCCATGACCCCACTTTCTGATGGTGTCTCAGGGACAGTTGGGATATGCAAAAAACACATTTCTAATTCACACATATTATCTCACCCTTGTACATGTGTGAAATAGGACAAATATAAGCATCCACCAAATTATTATTAATGGGAAAATCAAAAAGAGAGTGACCTACAGGTAACTGCCAAAATACAATGCATTCTGAAAGTATTCGGACCACTTGCCTTTCTCCACATTTTCTTACGTTACAGCCTTAATCTAAAGTTGATTAAATTCAAATTTTCCTCATCAATCTACACACAATATCCCATAATGAAAAAGCGAAAAGTTTGTTTACATTTTTGCAAATTTATTAAAAATAAAAAGCAGAAATACGTTATTTACATAATTATTCAGACCCTTTGTTATGAGACTTGAAATTGAGCTCAAATTGGACATAATTTGGAAAGGCACACACCTGTCTATATAAGGTTGAACAATTGAACAAGCCAAGAGGTCAAAGGAATTGTCCGTAGAGCTCCGAACCAGGATTGTGTCGAGGCACAGATCTGGGGAAGGGTACCAAAACAGTTCTGCAGTATTGAGGATCCGCAAGAACACAGTGGCCTCTATAATTCTTAAATGGAAGAAGTTTGGAATCATCAAGACTCTTCCTAAAGCTGGCCGCCCGGCTAAACTGAGCAATCGGGGGAGAAGGGTTTTGGTCAGGGAGGTGACCAAGAACCCGATGGTCACTCTGACAGAGGTCCAGAGTCCCTCTGTGGAGATGGGAGAACCTTCCAGAAGGACAACCATAACTGCAGCACTCCACCAATCAGGCCTTTATGGTAGGGTGCCCAGATGGAAGCCACTCCGCAGTAAAAGGCACATGACAACCCACTTGGAGTTTGCCAAAAGATACCTAAAGGACTTTCAGATCATGGGAAACAAGATTATCTTGTCTGATGAAACCAAGATTGAACTCTTTGGCCTTAATGCCAAGCTTCACGTCTGGAGAAAACCTGGCTCCATCTCTAAGGTGAATCATGGTGGTGACAGCATCATGCTGTGGGGATGTTTTTCAGCGACAGTGATTGGGTGACCAGTCAGGATCGAGGGAAAGACCGATGGAGCAAAGTACAGAGAGATCCTTGATGAACCTGCTCCAAGGCACTCAGGACCTCAGACTGGGGCAAAGGTTCACCTTCCAACAGGACAACCACCCTATGCACACAGCTAGGACAATGCAGGAGTGGTTTTGTGACACATCTCTGGATGTCCTTGAATGGCCCAGCCAGAACCCAGACTTGAACCCGATCGAACATCTCTGGAGAGACAAGAAAATAGCTGTGCAGTGATGCTCCCCATCCAACCTGACAGAGCTTGAGAGGATCTGCAGAGAAGAATGGGAGAAACTCCCCAAATACAGGTGTGCCAAGCTTGTAGCGTCATACCCAAGAAGACTTGAGGCTGTAATCACTGCCAAAGGGGCTTCAACAAAGTACTGAGTAAAGGTCTGAATACTTATGGAAATGTGATATTTCAGTTTTGTGTTTTCATACATTTGCAAAAATTTCTAAACCTGTTTTTTCTTTGTCATTAGGGGGTCTTGTGTGTAGATCGATGAGGGGAAAAAACAATATAATCCAAAAAGTCAAAGGGCCTGAATACTTTCCGAATGCACTGTAAATGAAACACCAGCATTTTAATAGGGTGTTAGGCCACCATGAGCCGCCAGAACAGCTTCAAAGAGCCTTGCCATACTGTAGATTCTACAATTGTCTGAAACTCTATAGGAAAGATGCGACACCATTCTTCCACGAGCAATTTGGTGTCTGCGTCCTGATGGTGGCAGAAAACACTGTCTCAGGTGCAGCTCTAGAATCTCCCAGAAGTGTTCAATTGGGTTGAGATCTGAGACGGCCATGGCATATCGTGAAATATCAGCAAGTAAAGCAGTCTACACCACTGAATCTTTTGCTAAACGTGCCCCAACAATTACCCCTGTTTCAAAGTCACAGATCTCTTCTAGCAATGGTAGCCAACATAATAGGAAACTGGGTACACTCAGCATTGTTATACATGGACCTGATGGGATGTTAATTCCACACCCATACTTTATATCCCTCATGTTTCCTTTTTTGGGCATTTACTTGTAGATGCCAGGTTAATAGGACAAGCCAAAGATCTCCTCAGTGTTGTGTATGTGTAAATGTATACAGTGTATGTGTAAATGTGGGCATGCCCGTGTGTGTCTGTTTGGACACAGTCCCATGATCGCCTTGCCAGTTGAAAAGTGTGTATCTCACAGAATGGGGTATTCATTATTTAACCAGGTTACGTAATACATAGCTGTTGTCACATTCTAAACACCGCAGTGGTATGGAGCTCTTTAATGTCGTATAACACACAACTCCAACTCCCCAAGCACCCTTCTATGTTAAAACAATTACCCGCCATGGGAGTCAACAACGTTCTGTATAGCCTCCTGTTATCTAAGTCTATTAGATGGAAGACTCCAGACTGCCAAGAGGTTTGGACCTTTAAATCACAGGGTTGCTGGTTCAAACCCAATGTACTCCTGAAATTCCCTCTGAGACTAGATCACTCGGGAACCAATCCAAGGCTGCTTTTAGAGTATGAGGTCAAAATGAAGACTCAGTCACTTTGTGGTCCACTCAAGAACAGCACTAGACCCAGTGATGCTGCTCACTTTGAGGACTGTGTTTTTATTTGTTTTGAACATGAATAATACATTCCTGTTTATTTCTATTGTTCCGTTTTCTGTTTGTCTTCTCGTTGCAGTTAGTTCCCTGGCTCTATAGATTGATGCCAAAGTGGTATCTCTGAGCACAAAACACAGAAACAAAACATCTTTGTGTGTGAGTATGTGTGTGTGATTCCAAGAACATATTCAAGGGCAGGAACAAAGGACAAGGACAATAGAGAACCTTCAATCTCTATGGGTAACACGAACACACGCTCAAACGTGTTCACACCTCTATACGTGTTGTCCTTTCAGAGAAGGAGCGTCCTTCATTGTCCTTCTTGTGTGTGAGTTTGTGTGTGTATATGTACGTTTGTGCATGCTTGCATATGTTCATTCCTGTTGTCCTTCTCCAGTCCTTGAAGGTGTTCTCCAGAATAGGCGATAAGGCTCAGGTCTGCTGGGGTTTCTAAATAAATTCTCTTTGATTAAAGCAAATAACCCTGTTACCATGGTTATCAAGGGGAAGTGCTGCTTGGGGGTCCACTGTGACACACTTAAATGTCACTCCACATTACCGTGGAAACTAATGGGGGATAGAATAAGGTCTGGGAGCCTGGGACTGCCCCCTACATACACATATGCAAGTACGCAGGAAGAGCATCAACTTATCTATACCTCTGAATTCCAATATAGATCGATCTCAATCTACATTATTTGCATCTGTCTGTGCAATTGAATATACATCCTAATTGAAAGCAATGCAGGTATATCCTTTCTTAGACTTACTTGCCAATTCTATGGGAAACCCACATAATATTACCCAACCTCAGGTCAGGTCTTAAAGTAGCTGGTGTAACATCATTTTTTACCAGAGCGTCTCATAAAGGCTGGTGCCTCGGGGCTGACGCTGCTGTCCAGGATATGTCAGGGGTCTGTAAGGCAGTTGTATTTCACACAAACACAAGTGTGAGTGCACACACACACACACACACACACACACACACATACATTTCTGCTGTTGTGTTGTGCTGTGTAGTCAGTCACGCTGTATTCTGTCATCTTCCTCTGAGCATCTCTCAGGAAAGTATTGGGTTTGTTCAGCAGTTTTAAAGCCTGACTGCTTGACATTCAGTTCCAGCCCAGTGCTCACAGGACTCAAATGTTGAGCAGTCAGAGATGTGTTCACCACAGTGCTCCTTTGCTCTACTGACAAGGCAGGCAGGTATTGTTAGTGTATAGGGGAAGAGGAGTAGCTGGGCTTGAACCAGCAACCCTGTGGTTATAGGGTAAACACATTATCACCTCTGTCATAAAGGTCCAGACCTCTTTGCAGAGGTTAAAGTACACTACTGTATGGACCACTATAGCATCTAGTGGATAGCCAGGGGCACACTCCAACACTCAGACATCATTTACAAACAGAGCATTTGTTTTTCGTGAGTCCGCCAGATCAGAGGCAGTAGGGATGTCCAGGGATGTTCTCTGTTTCGTGAGGCCGCCAGATCAGAGGCAGTAGAGATGTCCAGGGATGTTATCTGTTTCGTGAGTCCGCCAGATCAGAGGCAGTAGAGATGACCAGGGATGTTTTCTGTTTCGTGAGTCCGCCAGATCAGAGGCAGTAGGGATGTCCAGGGATGTTCTCTGTTTCGTGAGTCCGCCAGATCAGAGGCAGTAGAGATGACCAGGGATGTTCTCTGTTTCGTGAGTCCGCCAGATCAGAGGCAGTAGAGATGACCAGGGATGTTCTCTGTTTCGTGAGTCCGCCAGATCAGAGGCAGTAGAAATGACCAGGGATGTTCTCTGTTTCGTGAGTCCGCCAGATCAGAGGCAATAGGGATGTCCAGGGATGTTCTCTTGATACGTGTGTGAATTGGACCATTTTCCTGTCAAAATGTAACAGGTACTTTTGGGTGTCAGGGAAAATGTTTGGAGTAGAAGTACATTATTTTCTTTAGAAATGTAGTGAAGTAAAAGTAAGGCATCCCAAAAACCAAAAACTACCAAAAACTACTTAAGTAGTATTTTAAAGTATTTTTACTTAAGTACTTTACACCACTGCTTGTGGGGACCTAAAATCCCCAAAGTTCCCACAAAGATAGTAAAACAAGGAAAATTCTCCCTCGTGGGCACATTCCCCCTTAAAATAGCCTTTGTCCATGAGTACAAAGGCTATTTTAAGCTTAGGTTTTAGATTTAGGGTTACATTTAGGGTTAGGGTTAAACATGGGGTAAGTGTGGTTGGGTTTAGGGTTAGAAGTTTAGGTTAGGGTAAGAGGTTAAGGTTAGCACTATGGTAAAGGTTTAGGTGTTAGGGAAAATAGGATTTTGAATGGAAATGAATGTTAGGTCCCCACTGGGATAGAAGAACATAACGTGTGTGTGAGTGTGTACATGAGCAATATGTTTTCAGTGCAGTGAATTAATGATGAACCCTGTGATTGCTAGCTGCTGAGAATGATTAATCCAAAGAATTCAGTGAGTTTTGATAACTGATGTTTGATTACATTTACTACTGAAACAGCAACTCTCCCACTGGGCACAAACTGGTTGAATCAACGTTGTTTCAACGTGACATCATAGATTTCACCTGGATTCACCTGGTCACTATGTAATGGAAATAACAGGTGTTCTCAGTGTTTTGTATACTCAGTGTATATATGTTCTCAATAATGTAATAGTCTTGTTTAATACCCACTATATTTTTGGGAACATTTATAAATTGTACGACTATCTTTAGTTTTTCATGAGTGGAGCTACTACCATACAGATGTAGGAATCTATTTGAACACACCTAACACAATGGTCAATCTAAGTGCTGCGCAGAAGTGCTATAGGTTCAGGGGTCTGTCAGAAATGTTGTTGCTATTTTCACAAGCACAATTATCAGCACAGTTGCTGGCGTTGGCGTGAAAGGCCTGGGTCTTGAAGAATAAACAAGTTGTGGGTGTGTCGAGGTGTGGCCCCTCACTGGCCAATCAGAACGTGCTCCATGGTTGAATATGCTGTTGCTTCAAGTTGTGTATTTACGGTATTTTATGTATTGCCTTGGAATCAACTCCAATTCCAATGTTAGTTCATTATAGTTTGTTAAACAGCTTATAGAAACACATGAACAAAATGTAGATCTATCCCATTTTTGCAAAATATGTTAACTTGAAACTGATTGCAGTCCACGTTGTTCTTAATTGCATGGCTTCAATGTGGAAATACCTTTGTATATATATAATGTATGTGGACACCTCTTAAAATTAGTAGAATTGGCTATTTCAGCCACACCCGTTGCTGACAGGTTTATAAAATTGAGCACACAGCCATGCAATCTCCATAGACAAACATTGGCAGTGAAATGGCTTTACTGGGGAGCTCAGTGACTTTTAATGTGCCACCGTCATAGGATGCCACCTTTCCAGCAAGTCAGTTTGTGGGATGTATGCCTTGCTAGAGATACCACTGTCAACTGTAAGTGTTGTTATTGAGAAGTGGAAACATATAGGAGCAGCAATGGCTCAGCCATGAAGTGGTAGACCACACAAGCTCACAGAACAGGACCGCTGAGTCCTGAAGCGCGTTGCAACACTTTCTATTGTAGGCAAAGTCAGCAGCTTAATGAAATGGGTTTCCATGGCTGAGCAGCTGCACACAAGCCTAAGATCCTCATGTGCAATGCCAAGCATCGGCTGGAGGGGTGTAAAGCTTGCAGCCATTGGATTCTGGAGCATCGTTCTCTGGAGTTATGAATCATGTTTCACCATCTGACAGTCCAACGGACAAATCTGGGTTTGGCGGATGCCCTGCCAGGAGAACACTACCTGCCCGAATGCATAGTGCCAGTTGGGAATTTAGTGGAAGAGAAATACTGGTCTGGGGATGTTGTTCATGGTTCGGGCCCCTTGTTTCCACTAAAAGATTTCCCTTCACTGGAACTATTTAGTGGAAAGCCTTCCCAGAAGAGTGGAAGCTGTTATAGCACCAAAGGGGGGACCAACTCTACATTAATGCCCATGATATTGGAATGAGATGTTTGACGAACAGGTGTCCACATACTTTTGGTCATGTAGTGTATATATACTCAACAAAAATATAAAATATAAACGTGTATAAACGTGTTGGTCCCATGTTTCATGAGCTGAAATAAAAGATCCCAGAAACGTTCCATACACACAAAAATCTTATATCTAAAAATGTTGTGCACAGATTTGTTTACATCCCTGTTAGTGAAAATTTCTCCTTTACCAAGATAGTCCATCCACTTGACAGGTGTAGCATATCAAGAAGCTGATTAAACAGCGTGATCATTACACAGGTGCACCTTGTGTTGGAGACAATAAAAGGCCACTCTAAACTGTGCAGTTTTGTCACACAACACAATGCCACAGAGGTCTCATTGTTTTAGAGACCATGTGTAACCATGCCAGCCGCAGACCCGTGTAACCATGCCAACCCAAGACCTCCACATCCAGCTTCTTTACCTGCAGGATCGTCTGAGACCAGCTGATAAAATTGAGGAGTATTTCTGTCTGTAATAAAGCCCTTTTGGGGGGAAAAACTCATTGTAAATGGCAGGGCCTGGCTCTCCAGTGGGTGGGCCTGGCTCCCTATGCCCTGGCAGGCCCACCCATGTCTGTGCCCCTGCCCAGTCATATGAAATCCATAGATTAGGGCCTAATTTATTTATTTCATTTGACTGATTTTCTTATATGAACTGTAACCCAGTGAAATCGTTGAAATTGTTGTATGTTGTGTTGATATTTTTATTTAGTAAATACATAACATTCACACTGATATAGGGGCTAGGTCTACTGTAAATTGCATTAAGGCTGAGCATGGACATGCCAAACGTTGTCAATAATAAACAAGAATAAATTAATTATCGATAAGGCCTAAAAAGAGAGTGAATAATTCTAATCAAATTCTAAACACAACGATCCAATATAAAGAGAAAGGGAGGATGTCCACTCACCGTTATACTGCTCCAAAATAGAATGTTAGGTATACATTTTCAAACCATCTTACATTACAACTTGCATTGCATGCGCGCCATGGATGTTCTCACCAAGCCAGGACAGTTAATCATTCAAATACGTTTTTTGTTAATTAAATTAAATGAAAAATAAACAATTGTTACAGGAAAATATCTTCTAAATACAAGGTTCACCTGTATTCGCAGAGGTTCTCATCTTTCCATTTCTCGTTTGATGATGGGCATGGACACATGTAGCCTACATCATGGAGGGGGTGTTACTCATGTCCAAAGCATGGCTAAAATAACGTAGGCCTACCTACAATACATAGGTAAAAAGGGAATGTCAGCTCACTGTTTTGCTCCTCTCCAACTTAGATTTTAAAACTGAACGCTTTGGTGAGTAAGATTTATTTCCAAGCGGTCTCACGAGCCAAACACTTTATCAATGGTCTTGACTAGTTGATTACATTGGGCAATACACAAATAATACAGCCTTCATTTACAGGAGGATATGCTTGGTTTTTAATCAAATAAAGCGAAATGGGGAAAACATTACTGTTTTATGTTTCTAAATAGGAAGTACAAAGGCACGAAAAGCACATCTTGTTCCATATCTTGAACCCTTTGAAGAACCCTTTTCATTCCAGGTAAAAGCATTTTGGGTTTCCACGTAGAACCCTAATTACAGAAGGTTCTACATGGAACTCAAATGGATTCTACCTGGAACCAAAAATAGTTATTCTATGGGGACAGCTGAAGAACCTTTTTGGAACACCTTTTTCTAAAAGTTTTTAAGGACACGACTCAGATATTTCCACCCTCCCAATCTGAGCGTGAGCGAGCTGATATAAGCAGTGGTGTAAAGAACTTAAGAACAAATACTTTAAAGTACTACTTAAGTCGTTTTTTCAGGTATCTGTACTTTACTATTCATATTTTTGACAACATTTTCTTTTACTTCCTCAGAAAATAATGTACTTTATACTCCATACATTTTCCCTCACACCCATTTTGAATGCCTAACAGGAAAGGAAAATGGTCAAATTCACGCATTCATCAAGAAAACACCCCCAGTCATCCTTACTGCCTCTGGTGGACTCCCTAAACACAAATGCTTAGTTTGAGTGTTCCCCTAGCAATCTGAAAATTTAAAAAACAAGAAAATCGTGCCATCTGCTTTGCTTCATATAAGGAATTTGAAATAATTTTTTTCTTTTACTTTTATATTTTAGCAAATACATCTACATTTGATACTTATGGATATTTAAAACCACATACTTTTAGACTATTACTCAAGTAGTATTTTACTGGGTTACTTACATTTTTACTGGAGTCATTTTCTATTAAAGTATCTTTACTTTTACTCAATTATGACAATTGGGTACTTTTTTCAACACTGGATATAAGATGGATAAATTGAAGAATCTGGCGTGAAAGCTGGAAAATGCCAGTTGTGCCAGTTTTTACATGACAAAATTGTGTTTGACACTAGCATCGCTTTAACGCCAGCCGTATTGTCGCTGCAAAATAATCCTGCAGAAACAGAATTTGAACATTTAGTCCATATGTTGCTTGATCGGTGGTTAGGTTATTAGCTGGACAAAATTAGACTACATGTAAAGAGCATTACTGTTAAATGAATCGCGTGTTAGAGCGGATTGTCAGCATATCACAAAGCTTATCTGCATTTCCTGCGGTACAAGAACATTCTCAGCAACCCTTTAACCCTATTTCATAACCACATGTTGTTTCTGTTGTTCTCCCCTCCACCGTCATAAAATGCAGAATCTTCAGACTACTACATTTAAAACACCCATTTGTTATTCCGTCATCATGATTTTATCTGTGTTTCTTTGCCACGTCTGCTTGCTCAGGTCTGGCACTTCAGTCCCCCAGCAACTCAGAGCAAACCAGATTCTATCATTGCCAGGTTACAGCTAGGTGTTTTTTGTGTGATTTATAGTGAAACATGTGCAGGTTGATGTGTATTGTCATGAATGCTGCCCTGCTGGCAGAACTAAGCGATGTATGCCAGATGGGCCAGCTGCAAAGTCAAAAGTGGCTTTATTGAAGGAATTATGAGGCATGTGATTCCAGGTCATCTCAAATGTCATCTGTGAGAGTCTGATTCATAACATTAGTATTATGGTTTGGAGCAGAATAAAGATTACTATCACCCATGGCTGATGTCATGAAGATCTTCAGGGAATTCCATTTTACTGGGCTCAAGGTAGTCAGAGAGAGAGAGAGCAAAGAGAGAGAGAAGAGAGAGCAAATGGAGAGAGCAAAGAGAGAGAGCAAAGAGCGAAAGAGAGAGAGAGCAAAGAGAGTAAGAGAGAGAGAGAGCAGAGAGAGCAAAGAGGGAGAGAGAGCAAATAGAGAGAGAGAGAGAGACAGTGAGTCTTGCCAGTCCTCTAATTTAATATAATGGGCAGGGCTAATACTGTCATACTCTTTGTAGATCACCATTAATATCAATAGAACATATACACTGAGTGCATTAAGTACACCTGCTCTTTCCATGACATATATTGACCAGGTAAATCCAGGTGAATCCAGGAATCTATGGTCCCTTATTGGTGTCACTTGTTAAATCCACTTCAATCAGTGTAGATGAAGGGAAGGAGACAGGATAAGGGAGTATTTTTAAGTATTGAGACAATTGAGACATGGATTGTGTATGTGTGCCATTCAGAGGGTGAATGGGAAACACAACATTTTGAAGTGCCTTTGAACTGGGTATTATAGTAGGTGCCAGGGCCATGTGTTAAGAACTGCTATGCTGCTGTTTTTTTCTTTTCACACTCAACAGTTTCATGTGTGTATCAAGAATGGTCCTCCACCCAAATGACATTCAGCCAACTTGACACAACTGTGGGGAGCATTGGAGTCAACTTGGACCAGCATCCCAGTGGAACACTTATTCTTATCTCTTACTTTTTTAGGTATATTCTTAAAACGTCATTGTTGGTTAAAACCTCTTGATACTCCCCATCCCGGATCCGGGATCGTGAATAAAGCCTCAGGCTCATTAGCATAACGCAACGTTAACGATTTCTGAAAATCGCAAATAAAATGAAAATAATGCGCCTGCTCTCAAGCTTAGCCTTTTCTTAACAACACTGTCATCTCAGATTTTCAAAATATGCTTTTGAACCATAGAAAATCACTAATTTGTGTAAGAGTATGCTAAGCTAGCTTAGCATTTTGAGTAGCATTTAGCACGCAACATTTTCACAAAAACCAGATAACCAAATAAATAAAATCATTTACCTTTGAAGAGCTTCGGATGTTTTCAATGAGGAGACTCTCAGTTACATAGCAAATGTTCAGTTTTTCCTGAAAGAATCTTTGTGTAGGAGAAATCGCTCCGTTTTGTACATCACATTTGGCTACCGAAACGAACCGAAAATTCAGTCACCAAAACATCAAACTTTTTCCGAATTAACTCCATAATATCGACCGAAACATGGCAAACGTTTGGAATCAGTCCTCAAGGTGTTTTTTCACATATCTCTTCATTGATATGCAGTTTGTGGAAGCCTGCTTTCCCCTCAGAATCGCATGGAAAAATACCAGCAGCTGAAAAAGACGCACCAATTTCGACGGAGGACACCGGGCGGACACCTGGAAAATGTAGTCTCTTATGGTCAATCTTCCAATGATATGCCTACAAATACGTCACAATGCTGCAGACACCTTGGGGAAACGACAGAAAGGGCAGGCTCATTCCTCTCGCATTCACAGCCATATAAGGAGAATGGAAAACGGAGCCTCAAAAATCCTGCTGGTTTCCTGGCTGCCGTTTCATCTTGGTTTTGCCTGTAGCTCCCGTTCTAGGGCACCCACAGAGAATATCTTTGCAGTTCTGGAAAATTCAGAGTGTTTTCTTTCCAAAGCTATCAATTATATGCATAGTCGAGCATCTTTTTGTGACAAAATATCTTGTTTAAAATGGGAACATTTTTCATCCAAAAATTAAATTGCGCCCCTAGAGTTTCAAGAGGTTAATGGCTTGCTTGTAAGTAAGCATATCCCTGTAAGGTCTACACCTGTTGTATTCGGTGCATGTGACAAATAACGTTTGATTTGATACATCCTTGCATGTGACACTGTTCAATCCACGATTGTCACAGCAACCCTTACACTGCCTGTCACGTCTACTCCTGCTCCTCCCCTCCGGCGTTCAACGTCACCGGTTTACTAACCACCGGCCCTGGGATTAATCATTACACACACCTGGCATTCATCATTACACACACCTGGCATCAAGCCTTACGCACACCTGCACATCATCATGATACTCACCTGGACTCCATCACCTTCCTGATTACCTCCCATATATCTGTCACTCCCTTTGGTTCTTTCCTCAGTCAAATCAAATCAAATCAAATCAAATTTATTTGTCACATACACATGGTTAGCAGATGTTAATGCGAGTGTAGCGAAATGCTTGTGCTTCTAGTTCCGACAATGCAGTAATAACCAACAAGTAATCTAACTAACAATTCCTAAACTACTGTCTTATACACAGTGTAAGGGGATAAAGAATATGTACATAAGGATATATGAATGAGTGATGGTACAGAGCAGCATAGGCAAGATACAGTAGATGGTATCGAGTACAGTATATACATATGAGATGAGTATGTAAACAAAGTGGCATAGTTAAAGTGGCTAGTGATACATGTATTACATAAGGATGCAGTCGATGATATAGAGTACAGTATATACGTATGCATATGGGATGAATAATGTAGGGTAAGTAACATTATATAAGGGAGCATTGTTTAAAGTGGCTAGTGATATATTTACATCATTTCCCATTCAATTCCCATTATTAAAGTGGCTGTAGTTGAGTCAGTGTCAGTGTGTTGGCAGCAGCCACTCAATGTTAGTGGTGGCTGTTTAACAGTCTGATGGCCTTGAGATAGAAGCTGTTTTTCAGTCTCTCGGTCCCAGCTTTGATGCACCTGTACTGACCTCGCCTTCTGGATGATAGCGGGGTGAACAGGCAGTGGCTCGGGTGGTTGATGTCCTTGATGATCTTTATGGCCTTCCTGTAACTTTGGGTGGTGTAGGTGTCCTGGAGGGCAGGTAGTTTGCCCCCAGTCGGCATTGTTCCTGTGTTTACGCGTAGACGCTACTGTTATGGTGTCTCGTTTCATGTTTGTTGTTTAATTAAACGTTGCACCTGCTTCTCGACTCAGCGCCTCCGTTACACTGCCGTCCTTCTTAATGGTCACTGCAGGTGATGCTCACATGGGTGGTGGGTCTTCTTAAGGATTGCCTGATAAACCTGAGGGGAGATGCATCAGTGATACTGCATGAATGGCTCTGCATCCCCTGTCTATATCCAATGCTTGACCTGGTCTGTGTAGCCAAAAGTGTTGTCTGTATTGGAGAACATGTCAGAGCAACTGAATTAACTGACTCCTCTGTGGTTCATTAAGTGCTCAAAGTCCACAGAGACCGGAAGATACTGGACTTGACTGTACATAAGACTGGTTGGGTCTGCCTCTTCATGGGCTGACAGATGAACATGCAACTCAATTTCTTGTTCTTCAAACACTGCAAAGTCTGGGGGCACAATCTCTGCAGGCCTGCTTATCTCAACCACTCTAGCTTGTGGATGCAAGTGTACACTAGGTAACACATATTATATTCAGTGCTGACTTTTCCCAGACATTTGCAATCATGGTAAACACTGCACGTCGGCTCAAGTGTAGATTACCTGAAAAAAAATGTTGTAGTGCGCTGCTCTATAACGCGCATTAGATTGAGTCCAATTGTCTTTCTCTGAAAACCATGATTGTATTCAAGATGTTTTCTCAATCTTCTCCCTCATTGAATCTACAATAGAGACACCACTGACCCCCCCCCGAATAAAAGATCTGCGTCAGAAGACCACACTGTCATTGCCCACATAGCTCCTCCATTGTGTGTCTGTCTCTCAGTGCTGTACGTGGGTGCTGTGATGTCTGTCTCCTACATGGGCTGCCATTATGTTTCTGTTTCCTTGTCATAGTGAATTGTCCCTATTCGGGTGGTGCAACTGTAGGAGCCTGATGAGCCATCATGGGGCTTGCATGACTTCTGCTACCTGGGAGATATACTGTCTCAGTGGCTCTTTAAGCAGTGTTAAGGTCATCTGGTGAACAATTAGAGCAGAGAATCATCTGAGTCTCATTTGTGCTTCTCTCTTGCGTACAACCTTTTTTGCCTGCTGTTTTCTGTTATTCTCCTTCTCTAAAGGGGGTAGAGTGTTCATTTCCTCAAAACACACACACCACAATGCAGGCTACATAAATGAGATTCCTAACATTCCAACAGTGGCACGGCTCCTATACAAAAGTTATCGACTGGCGTCGCCATGTGAGAGGTATATAGTAGTTATGTCTGCTACAGACCATTACAGTCATAGTTATAGCTGCCTGTAATGTATACAGTGGACAGTAGCTGTTCAGGTATGGACCACTTAAGTTATAGTTATAGCCGCCACCCCCGCCACACACACATACACACACACACACACACACACACACACACACACACTGTGGTACCGTAACCATATCAGGATACAAGCAGTGCTCTGTGTTCTACGTAACTTCACCACATTCTTCAGTAAGTGTGTCAGGCTAGGGATGAAGGATTCTGAATGTGTGTGTTTGGAGGATGTTGGAGTAAAATCATATCAAATCAAATTGTATTTGTCACATGCGCCGAATACAACAGTGAAATGCTTACTTACAAGCCCTTATGCAACAATGCAGTTCAATAAAAAAATATATACATTTTTTTTCACCTTTATTTAACCAGGTAGGCTAGTATAGAACAAGTTCTCATTTACAACTGCGACCTGGCCAAGATAAAGCAAAGCATTAGGACACAAACAACAACACAGATTTACAAATGGAATAAACAAATATACAGTCAATAACACAATAGAAGAAAGTTTATATACAGTGTGTGCAAATCAGGTAAGATTAGGGAGGTAAGGCATTAAATAGGCCATGGTGGCAAAATAATTACAATTTAGCAATTAAACACTGGAGTGATAGATGTGCAGAAGATGAATGTGCAAGTAGAGATACTGGGGTGCAAAGAAGAAAAAATAAATAACAGTATGGGGATGAGGTAGTTGGGATGGGCTATTTACAGATGGCCTATGTACAGGTGCAGTGATCTGTGAGCTGCTCTGACAGCTGGTGCTTAAAGTTAGTGAGGGTGATATGAGTCTCCAGCTTCAGTGATTTTTGCAATTCGTTCCAGTCATTGGTAGCAGAGAACGGGAAGGAAAGGCGACCAAAGGAGGAATTGGCTTTGGGGGTAACCAGTGAAATATACCTGCTGGAGTGCGTGCTACGGGTGGATGCTGCTATTGTGACCAGTGAGCTAATAAGATAAGGCAGGGCTTTACCTAGCAAAGACTTGTAGATGACCTGGAGCCAGTGGGTTTGGCAACGAATATGAAGCGAGGGCCAGCCAACAAGGGCATACAGGTCGCAGTGGTGGGTAGTATATGGGGCTTTGGTGACAAAACGGATGGCACTGTGATAGACTGTATCCAATTTGCTGAGTAGAGTGTTGGAGGATATTTTGTAAATGACATCGCCGAAGTCAAGGATCGGTAGGATAGTCAGTTTTACGAGGGTATGTTTGGCAGCATGAGTGAAAGATGCTTTTTGCGAAATAGGAAGCCAATTCTAGATTTAAATTTGTATTGGAGATGCTTAATCTGAGTCTGGAAGGAGAGTTTACAGTCTAACCAGACAACTAGGTCTACATATTCTAAGTCAGAACCGTCCAGAGTAGTGATGTTGGATGGGCGGGCAGGTGTTGGTAGTGAAATTGATTTAAGAAAGTAAAAAAAAAAAAAAATAACATTAAGAGGCTGTATACAGTGAGGACAGGGGGGGGGGCAATGGAAACAGTCCGGTGTGGCCATTTGATGAATTGTTCAGCAGTCTTATGGCTTGAGGGTATAAGCTGCTAAGGAGTCTTTTGGACCTAGACTTGAGGTTAGTACAGTTAGTACAGTTTATTCATGAGAACGTTCTAAAGTCAAGAATGCAAACAGTCTTTATAACACACACAAACAAGTTAAAATCTTAAGCTGCGCCTTGCTCAGACAGTCTGTGTTTTTCCACTACACAGACACATTGTTTAGTCTGCAACGTTTCATAATTTTCTGCAAGCCAAACAGTTTCTCCCCTCCACGGCTGGAGACAGAATGTCCATGTAAGGAACACAGTATTACAACTTGTCTGTCGATAGCTCCTCTTCAAATCAAATCAAATCAAATTTATTTATATAGCCCTTCGTACATCAGCTGATATCTCAAAGTGCTGTACAGAAACCCAGCCTAAAACCCCAAACAGCAAGCAATGCAGGTGTAGAAGCACGGTGGTTAGGAAAAACTCCTTAGAAAGGCCAAAACCTAGGAAGAAACCTAGAGAGGAACCAGGCTATGTGGGGTGGCCAGTCCTCTTCTGGCTGTACCGGGGCGATTATAACAGAACATGGCCAAGATGTTCAAATGTTCATAAATGACCAGCATGGTCGAATAATAATAAGGCAGAACAGTTGAAACTGGAGCATCAGCACGGCCAGGTGGACTGGGGACAGCAAGGAGTCATCATGTCAGGTAGTCCTGGGGCATGGTCCTAGGGCTCAGGTCCTCCGAGAGAGAGAAAGAAAGAGAATTAGAGAGAGCATATGTGGGGTGGCCAGTCCTCTTCCGGCTGTGCCGGGTGGAGATTATAACAGAACATGGCCAAGATGTTCAAATGTTCATAAATGACCAGCATGGTCGAATAATAATAAGGTAGAACAGTTGAAACTGGAGCAGCAGCACGGCCAGATGGACTGGGACAGCAAGGAGTCATCATGTCAGGTAGTCCTGGGGCATGGTCCTAGGGCTCAGGTCCTCCGAGAGAGAGAAGGAGAGAATTAGAGAATGCACACTTAGATTCACACAGGACACCGAATTGGACAGGAGAAGTACTGCAGATATAACAAACTGACCCCAGCCCCCCGACACATAAACTGCTGCAGCATAAATACTGGAGGCTGAGACAGGAGGGGTCAGGAGACACTGTGGCCCCATCCGAGGACACCCTCGGACAGGGCCAAACAGGAAGGATATAACCCCACCCACTTTGCCAAAGCACAGCCCCTACACCACTAGAGGGATATCTTCAACCAACCTACCATCCTGAGACAAACCTGTGCATTTCCTCTTATCATTTGTTTCCCACTTCCACCCTGCTTACATACTAAAAAAGAACAAAAGGTCATTGTTCTAATTCTGACTAAAACTACACACATCATCAGATTATAGTTTTATGATTCTAATGAATTTCATACAATTATATGGTATTTAATCATTATCTTTAAACATATAAATTATTTTATCAAGATTGAAAAAAGTAAAGGGCCTAGACAGCTGCCCTGGGGAATTCCTGATTCTACCTGGGTTTTGTTGGAGAGGCTTTCGTTAAAGAACACCCTCTGTGTTCTGTTAGACAGGTAACTATTTATCCTCAATATAGCAGGGGGTGTTAAGCCATAACACATACATTTTTCCTGCAACAGACAATGATCAATATTGTCAAAAGTCACACTGAAGTCTAAAAAAAACAGCCCCCACAATCTTTTTATCATCAAGTGAGCTGGACTTGGGTCATTGATAAGTCATTATCTCAATGCAGCCTTATAATGCAAGACGAAGGAGCTGATCGTGGACTACAGGAAAAGGAGGGCTGAACAGGCCCATTCACATCGAAGGGGCTGAAGTGGAGCAGGTCGAGAGTTTCAAGTTCATTGGTTTCCACATCACCAACAAACTATCATGGTCAAAACACACCAAGACAGTTGTGAAGAGGGCATGACAACATCTTTTCCCCCTCTGGAGACTGAAAATATTTCTAATTGTCAAAGACTCCAGTCACCCAAGTCATAGATTGTTTTTTCTGCTACTGCACGGCAAGCGGTAATGGAGCGTGAAGTCTAGGACCAAAAGGCTCCTTAACAGCTTCTACCCCGAAGCCATAAGAGTGTTGAACATTTAATGAAATGGCCAGCCGGACAATTTACATTTCCCTCCCCCCCTTTGTTTTTACACTGCTGCCATTCACAGTTATTATCACTTTACAAATTACCTTGAATAACCTATATCCCCGCACATTGACTCAGTACCAGTACCCCCTGTATATAGCCTCGTTATTGTTATGTAATTTTCTTGTGTTACTTTTTGATTTTATTACATTTGTTCACGTTAGCTTATTTAGTAAATATTTTCGTAACTCTATTTATTGAACTTCATTGTTGGTTAACCCAACTTTACACAGGCTACTGTTTGGCCGTAGCCCACGCCAAATAAATGAAGGATACCCTATAAAACAACCGTGACCTTCTCTTGTGAAGGCCAGACGTAAGAGAGAGAACAATGGCTAAACCTGGTCTTAACTTCCAATGCTCCATCCCCCTGCCCAACCCCCCTCCACGCCACTCAACCAACCGCCAGGATGCCCGGCATCAGAACATTCCAGGCATTCCCGTGATTGGCAGATAGCAGGTTGATTGGCATGTCGGACCCCGCGAACACTGGTAAGTACAACACAACCCACTAATAGCCTAACACATAACACACAGCTGTCTGTGCGGGTCGCTACACTATAGTCACAACGACACAATGTACTCCATGGCCATGGTATATAAAAGCCATGGCATTAATGGCTGGGAAGCTCAAGATTTTAAGTAACAGGAAAGGTAATGTCACTGGGTGATTCTAAACTGGTCGAACTAGCAAGCTGCACCCTGCTGTGTACATTGTACCGTAATTTCCGGACTATAAGCCGCTACTTTTTTCCCACGCTTTGAACCTCGCGGTTTATACAATGACGTGGCTAATTTATGGATTTTTCCCGCTTTCACAAGATTCATGCAGCCAAAAAACTGAGCACCGTCACATAATGTGACGTAAATCGAGCGCGCTCAAACTTCCCATCATTCTGATTACGGTAGTCATTTTGTAACCCTCATCATGGCAAAGACACGGAGAAATGCATATGATGCAGCTTTCAAGTTGAAGGCAATCGACCTGGCTGTTGGAAAAGGAAATAGAGCTGCTGACAGTGTGGAGCATTGTCAAAAAAATCCACTATCATCAACGGATTTCGAAAGGCTGGACTGCAACGTGTTAAAGAGGGCAGCGATCCAACATCGGATGAAACAATTCTGAGGCTATTCAACTCCTACACCGAAGGAGATGACTTCAGTGGTTTCAGTGCACAGGAGGAGGAAGATAGTGACCAATGACTTTCTTGGTAGGCTACTGTTTACTGCTATTTTTTTTACATTTTTGTTACAAGACGTGTTTCGTTAAAGCCTATTTATTTTTGTTTACAAGCCGTGTTTCGTTTAAAAGCCTATTTATTTTTGTTACAAGCCGTGTTTAATTTAAAAGCCTATTTATTTTTGTTTACAAGCCGTGTTTCGTTTAAAAGCCTATTTATTTTTGTTACAAGCCGTGTTTAGTTTAAAAGCCTATTTATTTTTGTTACAAGCCGTGTTTAGTTTAAAAGCCTATTTATTTTTGTTACAAGCCGGGTGTGTTCCTAGTTGGTTAAAAGCCTATTTATTTTTGTTACAAGCCGTGTTTAGTTTAAAAGCCTATTTATTTTTGTTACAAGCCGTGTTTCGTTTAAAAGCCTATTTATTTTTGTTACAAGCCGTGTTTCGTTTAAAAGCCTATTTATTTTTGTTACAAGCCGTGTTTAGTTTAAAAGCATATTTATTTTTGTTACAAGCCGTGTTTTGTTTAAAAGCTGTGTAAAGTTAATTTGTTTCAATGTACCGGTAGGCACTTGCGGCTTATAGACATGTGCGGCTTATTTATGTACAAAATACATATATTTTTTTAAATAAAACACACACCAAACGCACCAAACACACACATCTCAGCAAGACCGTGTTCGGGGGCGGAGAGAGAGAGAGACAGAGAGAGACAGAGAAAGAGAGAGAGGGCAGAGAGAGAGAGAGCGAGAGAGAGACTAGCCCTGTACTGAAGGAGAGACTCTAGCCCTGTACTGAAGGATAGACTGTGTTTTGTATTGGTCCTATCGAAGCTTTTACTTTTCACTTTGGGATGAAGGCAGGTGGTTTGTGTTACTCTTACATCAGACAACCTCTTGCAGGCAACCTATTAAGAGTGTATCAGGAACTGTGTTTGACAGAGTGTGATAATGCAATAAATGCTTTGTGTGTGTATGTGTGACTCCGACCTACCAGCTCTCACATTCTCACGTCAGAATTAGTTGTTCACCCATGTTTCTCAAATGTCAAATTTTGAAGTGTTAAGGTTAAGTTTAGGCATTAACTCCAAATGATGATGGTTAGGCATGAATGGTTAAGGTAAGGGTTAACGTTTGGGATAGGCTTAAAACTAAAATATATATATTTAAAAAAAACAGGATGATAATAGGACCTTCCTGGAATATGATCGAATTCCCCCACTGCACCTCTCTACTATCTTGAACCAGAAAATGGCTGCTCATTGTCTCGACTCCAGGTGAGAGTAAATGGATGTGTCTGTACCAGAAAGAAGGAGAAGAATCGTTCTCGGTGTGCCTGCCTTCTTCCCCCGCGTTCAGGCTTTCAAATCGCTTTGAGCCTCTGTATCAGCTGACTTCTGCCAGCGGCTTGGGAGTTCCCTCCATGGCTGTGGATGCCCCTCCAGATACCTCTCCCTATCCTAGTTAATCCACTGCCTCTGCACAGCCTGGACCATGCTCTCTGGATCAGAGCTCTGTCTCTTTGACTGTTGTTGTCACGACTTCCACCGAGGTTGGCTCTCCTGCCCATTCGGGCGGTGCTCGGCGGTCGTCGTCACCGTCCTATTAGCCACTACTGATCCCTTTTTCGTGTTTCTGTTGGTTTTGTCTAATTGGTTTCACGTGTGTGTTGTTTAGTTAATTAGTGTCTGTATTTAATGTAGGTTGTCCCGCCCTTGTTTTGTGCGGGATTGTTTATTTGTCATTTTCGTTTTTGTCTGTCGGTGTTTGCTGTTTGTTTTTTCTCCGGTTATTCTTTTCCCTGTTTTGGAGATTTTCACCCTGTCTTGCTTTTGGGTTGACTGTTGTTTTGTTCACCGGAGAATAAACTTTATTATTCGCATTCTGCTCTCTGCGCCTGATTCCACCCACCTTGACCAGACGTGACAGTTGTGGCCTGCACGCAGCCGGTGTCTCAGCAGCCCTCTTCTCAGATGAGTTCTGTGGCTCTGGCCACTTTGTGTTTTCCTGGGGCAAAAGTTCAGGATATCACCAGGGGGTTTGATACTGTCATGATTCATGTGGGGTCAAATGACATTATGAAGGGCAGCTCCAGAACAGCTGAAGATGGATTTTAAAGAACTGATTGGGTCTCTACTTGACACCAACAAACGCCCCATAATATCTGGCCCTCTGCCCTCCCTAAATCGTGGCATTGAACAGTTCAGCAGACTTTTAGTCCTCCATAACTGGCTACGAGACTATTGCAGCTTTGTGGGTATAACATTTATTGACAATTTTGATACATTCTGGAAACAAAGCTTGTATTAGAAGGAGGATGCGATCCACCCAAATCATTTGGGTTCATGGATCCTTTCACAGCATTAATCAAATCAAATCAAATTGTATTTGTCACATGCGCCGAATACAACCTTACCATGAAATGCTTACGTACAAGCCCTTAACTGTCAATTCGTAAACTCAAGCCTCAGTCTGGACAATTGTTCCCTTATGATCACGTCAGGTCATTACATTGGTGTCAGAAGTAAAAACATTGATAAAAGTTAGCCAGCTAGCTAGCTGACTTCTGTAGCTAGCTACCGTAGGTGAGAACGGGGTTGAAAATGATTTGAGGGAATCCGAAAGTGGTGGCGGTAGGGGACGATTATGGCCAAGAAGGTGCATGTGCATGGACGTCGGAGGATCTGGCTGAGGAGATTACGAGGGCGTCGGAGCCCAGAGGCCGCTTGAGGGAGGACTTTAGAGTGATGGTGGCTGAAGTGGGCATGAGTGCCTCGTCAACTGTGCTTCACACTGATTCTGGTGGGCGGACCGAAGGGAAGACGTCGACGCGGCGGGACGAGGAATCTGGGGCTCAGGATGTAAACAAACATGGCGGCGCCCAGTTCCCGGCTGTGTCCGTATCTGTTAAGACACCGAAGTCTTCCGGTAAGGCGGACTGGGAAGCTTTTCATGCTCAGTTTGAACTGTTAGCTCATTTTAGGGGGCGGTCGAATGAAGAAAGGGCACTGCATTTGGCTTTATGCCTCACGGATGATGCTCTGGCCTGTTTGATATTGATTAGCCCTGAGGATAGACGTGATTATGGTGCTTTAGTGGGAGCACAGAGGCACTATGGACAGTGTGTACAGCCCGGGCTGCTGCGCACCGGACTGAGTAATAGGCGCAGGCAGCCTGGAGAGCCTCTACAGGTGCTAGCTAATGACATTGAGAGCCTGTCTCTGTGGGCATATGCTCACATGCCCCCCTCCGTGCAGAGCGAGCTAGCATGGGACCAGTTCATACAGGCGCTTTCTCCTACGGAGCTGCGCATACAGACCCAGCTGGCTCATCCTGAGTCATTGCAAATAGCCTTGGAGATGGCTTTGGTGTTTGGGTTGGGGCTTCAGCTGGGGCTTTGCTGGTGGTGTAGAGAGATAGACCCTCTGTCCGGGCTGTGGGGCAGAGCAGCCCGGAGCCGGAAAAGCCTGTCTGGGTGGCTGAAATGACAGAACTCATTCATGCTGTGTCGCTACAGGCGACGCGAAACACACGCCCTGGTCCCAGGGTCTGCTGGGGTTGTAGCCAGTCAGGCCATCTGCGCCGGGATTGCCTTCATGTCCACCAGAGCTCAGGGAAATGGTTCGGAGTCCTCATAGACCGGGTAGTGCGTACCCCTGGCTTTCTTTCCCAACCACCATCTTCTTCAGGAGGAGCCCACAGGCACAGACGGGGAAGCAAGGCTCCACTTGCCCCAGTAGCAGACGAGGGCAAACGTCTGGACCCTGTTGTTGTGGTGGGCCAGACTTGTGTTGGGGACTTTTGTCATGTCCCTGTCATTGTGGAGGGGGTGCCCTGCTCTGCCCTGGTGGACACTGGGCCCACAATAACTCTGGTGAGGCCGGATATTGTGCCAGGTTGGACCCAGTGTGAGCCCACAACTGTGCAGCTCTGCACAGTCACAGGTGAGCTGGCACCCATGAAAGGGAAGAGAATAATGACTCTGACAGTAGGGGGCAGGTCTGTGCAACATCCTGTGTGGGTGGCGGCTGTGCAGGACCCTTGTATCCTGGGGTTGGACTTTCTTAGGAGCACAGGCTGACCTAAATGGGGGCACACTGAGCTTCCAGGGAGGGCCGGCAGTCACCATGCCCCCCCAATGTCACATTCACACAACCCAACAAACCCTTTACTCCAACAGTTAAAGCAGCAGGAACTCATGGCTGCCCCCCGCCCCCACATCTGTGTGTCACTTTTCCCCAGCCCCCTGTCACCTACGGCTGTGTGTTACATTCCCCCAGCTACCTCCACGACACATCTATCCGTGAGTCCGGGCCGCGCCCCTCCAGCCCAGCTACCCCAGATTGGAGAGGAGAGGACACTGTCTGCAGTGAGGGAGATATGGCGGAGGAACTGTGTTGGTCTTGACCCCGAGCAGCAGGAACGGTTGTGGCAGTTGTTGTTTGAATTCAGAGACAGCTTTGCGCTGAGTAGGGAAGAGGTGGGTCAGACTCATCTGGTGCAGCATGAGATCGATACAGGTGATGCTGGACCCATCAAGATGCGTCCCCTCCGTATCCCGCTGGCACGCCAGGAGGCGGCAGACAAGGCTGTGTTGGAGATGCAGCGGGCAGACTTCATTGATCCCTCAGACAGCCCCTGGGCGGTGCCAGTCGTCATGGTTCCGAAGAAGGGGGGCAAGCTGAGGTTCTGTACGGACTACAGGCGGCTGAATGAGGTAACCAGGAAGGACTCATACCCCATACCACGTATCGATGAGTCGCTGGACCTAGTTAGGGGGTCCGCCTGGTTCTCCTCACTAGACCTCCGCAGTGGCTACTGGCAGGTGCCCCTCTCCCCAGAGGCCAGAGCCAAAACTGCGTTCTCCACTAACAGAGGACACTGGCAATTCAAGGTCCTGTGCTTCAGCCTGTGCAACGCTCCAGCTACTTTTGAGCGTTTGATGGACAGGGTGCTTGATGGCATCCCCCGACAGCAGTGTCTGGTATACCTCGATGACATCCTGGCCCATGGCAGCTCCTTCAAGTCAGCCCTGGTGGCGCTTTGGCGTGTGCTGGAGCGGGTGGCTGCTTCAGGTCTGAATTTCCACCCCGAGAAGTGCCACTTCATGAGGAGAGAGGTGTCCTTCTTGTTAATCCAACCACGGTGTCAGATTAATAAAATGCTTTACGGCGAAAGCATACCTAGCCCAGAACATACCTAGCCCAGAACATAGCCGAGTTGACAAATTATTACAAACAGTAACCAGCCAAGCAGAAGCGTTACAAAACTCAGAAATTGAGATAAAATGAATCCCTTACCTTTGATGATCTTCATATGGTGGTACTCAGAAGACATTCATTTACTCAATAAATGTTCCTTTTGTTCGATAAAGTCTCTTTATATGCAAAAACCTCCGTGTTGTTCGCGCGTTTTCTTCAGTTATCCACAGTCTCAAACGCAGTCAAAACAGGCAGACAAAAAAATCCAAATAGTATTCGTAAAGTTCATAGAAACATGTCAAAGAATGTTTATATTCAATCCTCAGGTTGTTTTTAGCCAAAATTATCTATAATATTTCAACCGGACAATAACGTTGTCAATATAAAAGGTAAACAAGAAATGCACTCTCTCGGGATTGCGCATGAAAAAGCTCTGCGACACAGTAGGGTCCACTCATTCAGACTGGTCTTACTCCCTCATTTATAAGAATACAAGCCTGAAACCATTTCTAAAGACTGTTGACATCTAGTGGAAGGCATAGGAACTGCAAATTGAGTCCTAAATCAATGGATACTGTAATGGCATTGAATAGAGAAAAAAAATACTTCCTGGATGGATTTTTCTCAGGTTTTCGCCTGCCAAATCAGTTCTGTTATACTCACAGACACTATATTAACAGTTTTGGAAACGTTAGAGTGTTTTCTATCCAAATCTACCAGCTATATGCATAATATATCTTCTGGGCCAGAGTAGCAGGCTGTTTAATTTGGGCATGCTTTTCAAACAAAATTCCGAATGCTGCACCCTACCCTAGAGAGGTTAATAAACCGTCAATTCGTAAACTCAAGCCTCAGTCTGGACAATTGTTCCTTTACGATCTAGTCAGGTCATTACAATAGTATGGTATTGAATCCCGGGGGAGGTCTGGTAAACGCTATATGTTTATGTTTGTTTACATACTGGCATTTTCATTTTTGAATAGATGCAGCAATCTCATGAATAATGGCATTTCTATAGAATGCTAACATATAGAATGATTATTTCCTTTATGCTGAACTGAAGGGATGCTTGGAGCCAGTGGTGTGCATGAGGTTATATATTTATGTATGCGTGTGAACCTTCTTTAGGGATGTATACCTACCTTATGTGTGTGTGCACATGCGTGCCTGTACATTTGTGTGTCCGTGCGTGCCTACACACACCAGTGTGTGAGTATGAGTGAGCAAGCAATATTCTTTCCTGTGTGGATGCTGAGGCGTGAAGTCTGTGAAATCAGGGAGGCATAGTTTAAATCTTTCTTTATTTCCTTCTCCTACTCTCTCTCTCCCACTGTAATACGCTCCCTCTCCCACATCTCATTCTCTCTCATTCTCTCCCTCCCCAAGCTTTCCTTTCACCCTCTGTGCACTTTTTCAGTCTCTTAATTTGCCCCCCCACACTCTCTTTCTCTCTTTGTATCTTCTTCCTCTCACCTCTTTTGTTGCAGAAACAATGAGGTCCTGGCACGTCAATCACTTTACATTACTTTTTACTTTACATTACCTATCCCTATAGGTAGAGTTGAATATGTCGTGGAAACACATTGAACTTTAGATTTTAATTCGGTACCTGAAAACTTAAGCAACATTTTTTGGTGGTGAGCTATGATTTTTCTTCACAACAAGTCAGTTTGGTGGAAACAAACCACTGAAGGGAAAATGAGTTCAAGTTCCTTGGTGTCCACATCAAGTTCCTTGGTGTCCACATTGCCAACAAACTAACATCGTCCAAGCAAACCAAGACAGTCGTGAAGAGGGCACGACAAAACCTTTTCTCAGAACCCCTCAGAAGACTGAAACGATTTGTCATAGGTCCTCAGTCTTTGCATTGCCCCCCCCCCCCCTTTACACCGCACATTGACTCTGTACCACTATCCCCCTGTATATAGTCTCGCTGTTGTTATTTCACTGCTGCTCCTTATTTCATTGTTACTTTTATTTCTTACTCATATTTGTTTTAACTGCATTGTTGGTTAGGGGCTCGTAAGTAAGCATTTCACTGTGAGGTTTACACCTGTTGTATTCAACGCATGTGATGATACAATTTGATTTGATTTGAAATGCACATATTTTCTTTATGCGGATTTGAGAAGATTTGCATGAAAATCTGTCGCCAACTGAATGGAAAGCTAACTAATAATGGGGAAAGTTTGGGATTAAGTGGGTTGAAATCTTCTTAGGAGTGACACAGGGTTGACAGAGGGTCAAAATGCAGAATTGTTGTACTTAAGCAAGCCTGTATTCATATTCAAAATGTATTGAATTATCCATGTGGTCTATATTAAAGTGCACTTCATTTAATATAACAGGCTTTTAAAATTCCATATTAGTGCATAATACCTACTTAAAATATCAAAGGGAGGCAAAAGGCACCCATTTTGTGGAACAACCCGCTTATGTAAGAGTGCTGGTGAATAAAGCATTTCTCAACAGGGCTAATGTTTACTGTAGAGACCCACAGTGTCCGTTTAGAAAACCATACTAGGCTGCATCCTTTGTCACCATTGTCTTGACCACCTCCACCAAAGATACTGATACTCCACCATGTCCCCAAACAAAATAAGAATTAGACTTGCCTAGTTAAATAAACACATATATTTAGTAGTGCCAAGACATTCATGTCAATCAGGCATCAATGACTGAATAATATGTGAATTACTCAAATAGTTAACACTAATACTAGGACAAAGTAGTCTGTCTGTAGTCACTTCTGGTAGGTATTGTTGTGAAGCCAGATAGCACCAGCAGCACTCCTTGTGGCTTCTTCTACTGATGATTGATCATGTCTTTCGAGCAGAGCGTTATGGGCCCTGGTCAAAAGTAGTGCACTATAAAGGGAATAGGGTATAATTTGGGACACATTCACTGTCAATTGTTAAAGGGATAGTTCAGAATTTGGGGAATAAATGCTTATGTCTCTGCGTCCAGTATGAAGGAAGTTAGAGGTAGTTTCGCAAAACGATGCTAACTAGCTTAGCACAAAGAATGGAAGTCTACCTCTGACTTCCTTCATACTGGACCAGACACCTAAAAATGGTATCCACGTGTTCATCTGACCGGTTCTTCTTTCCTGTTGTTATTTCAATGTACAGTGTATATATATATATACACACAGTACCAGTCAAACGTTTGGACACACCTACTCATTCAGGTTTTTCTTTATTTGTAATATTTTCTACATTGTAGAATAATAGTGAGAACGTCAAAACTATGAAATAATCCATATGGAATCATGTAGTAACCAAAAAAGTGTTGAACAAATCAAAATATATTTTAGATTCTTCTAAGTAGCCACCCTTTGCACACTCTTTTGACGGAGAGCAAAACATGTTTACACTATGTTGTGCAGCTGCAAATCAGCTGATGCCAGATGAGATAGCACAGCTGGTAAGGTAGGCTACAAAATACATTTGAAACATTGCTTGTAGCTTGGTTACTTAGCTCACTCGTTAGCTAGTTAATTAACTAATTAGCTATTAAATGATTTGGTCAAACTCGTACATTATCTTTATAATTCCTCTTATAAAAGTGTCTGCCCTGTACATGTGCCTGTTTCGCTGGGGCCTACTGCAGTGATAATGAGCCAGACACTATCTACTGCCTTTCCTACTGCACACTTGTAGAATGTTTAGCTATAAGAAAACCATAGTTGTCCTGTGTATTACTCAGGGACTAAAATTAACAACTGCCACCTGCCAAACACAAGTGTGTGTGTGTGTGTGTGTGTGTGTGTGTGTGTGTGTGTGTGTGTGTGTGTGTGTGTGTGTGTGTGTGTGTGTGTGTGTGTGTGTGTGTGTGTGTGTGTGTGTGTGTGTGTGTGTGTGTGTGTGTGTGTGAGAGAGAGAGAGACAGAGAGCCCTGACATCTGACAGGTTGAGATGTCAGGGCTCTAAATCTCATCGGAGGGTTTCAGGAGCCAGATGAGACAAGACAGAAGACGTCTGCATGATCTAGCAGGATAGAATATAATATACTGCCTCTCACTTTCTCTCTCTCCATTTCTCTCTGGTTTTCATAACCTCTCCTGTTTCATGACACTCACACACACTCCCTCTGCCTGACAGTTATTTTCATTAATTACTTCTCTCCTCCTTTTTGTTCCTTCTCTCTTCTTGTTTATATTCTGTCGTTATTCCCCCTCTTGTGTATATGTCATTAGTCACCCTTCTATATGTCGCTAGTCACCCTCTTCTACATGTAGCTAGTCAGCCTCTTCTATATGTCACTAGTCACCCTCTTCTGAATGTCGCTAGTCACCCTCTTCTATATGTCACTAGTCACCCTCTTCTGAATGTCGCTAGTCATCCTCTTCTATATGTTACTAGTCACCCTCTTCTGAATGTCGCTAGTCACCCTCTTCTATGGAGAGAGTGATTAAGAATTGGAGTGAGAGAGAGAGCGAGAGAAAGAAAGGGACAGCGAGAGAAAGAAAGGGAGAGCGAAAGAGCGTGAGAACGAGCAGCTGGACTGGAGGGGGAACTGGTAGCCCGTGGCTGTCATAGACCAGGGGAGAGGGAGTACAAGATCCTCTAATTAATACCTGGCTGATAGGAAGAGGGAGAGAAGGAGCTGCTCAGCGGGCAAGCTGTCAGTCAACAGAACAGCAGCAGGGGGAACTGGTAGCCCGTGGCTATCATAGACCAGGGGAGAGGGAGTACAAGATCCTCTAATTAATACCTGGCTGATAGGAAGAGGGAGAGAAGGAGCTGCTCAGCGGGCAAGCTGTCAGTCAACAGAACAGCAGCAGGGGGAACTGGTAGCCCGTGGCTATCATAGACCAGGGAGAGGGAGTACAAGATCCTCTAATTAATACCTGGCTGATAGGAAGAGGGAGAGAAGGAGCTGCTCAGCGGGCAAGCTGTCAGTCAACAGAACAGCAGCAGGGGGAACTGGTAGCCCGTGGCTATCATAGACCAGGGGAGAGGGAGTACAAGATCCTCTAATTAATACCTGGCTGATAGGAAGAGGGAGAGAAGGAGCTGCTCAGCGGGCAAGCTGTCAGTCAACAGAACAGCAGCAGGGGGAACTGGTAGCCCGTGGCTATCATAGACCAGGGGAGAGGGAGTACAAGATCCTCTAATTAATACCTGGCTGATAGGAAGAGGGAAGAAGGGAATAAAGGAAGAAAAGAGGGTAAGAAAGGAAGAGGGAGAGAAGGAGCTGCTCAGCGGGCAAGCTGTCAGTCAACAGAACAGCAGCAGGGGGAAATGGTGAGATGTAGAGATGGAGGGGTAAAGAGGAGGGAGAGACAGAGAGAGAGGAAGGAAGAAGAGGAATAGAGGAGGAAAAGAGGGAGGGTCAGAAGGAAGAAAGTCAGTGACGAGAGAAGAAGAGAGGACAAAGATAGCGAGGGACACAGAGTGTAAGATGGTCTAATGGATTAGTGAGGGAGAGTGGTGTCTCTGTGTTTATTCAGTCAGGTCAATGACACCAGTGTTCTTTGCTCCCTCTCCTTTCCTCACAATGACACCAGTGTTCTTTGCTCCCTCTCCTTTCCTCACAATGACACCAGTCTTCTTTGCTCCCTCTCCTTTCCTCACAATGACACCAGTCTTCTTTGCTCCCTCTCCTTTCCTCACAATGACACCAGTCTTCTTTGCTCTCTCTCCTTTCCTCACAATGACACCAGTCTTCTTTGCTCCCTCTCCTTTCCTCACAATGACACCAGTCTTCTTTGCTCCCTCTCCTTTCCTCACAATGACACCAGTCTTCTTTGCTCCCTCTCCTTTCCTCACAATGACACCAGTCTTCTTTGCTCCCTCTCCTTTCCTCACAATGACACCAGTCTTCTTTGCTCCCTCTCCTTTCCTCACAATGACACCAGTCTTCTTTGCTCCCTCTCCTTTCCTCACAATGACACCAGTCTTCTTTGCTCTCTCTCCTTTCCTCACAATGACACCAGTCTTCTTTGCTCCCTCTCCTTTCCTCACAATGACACCAGTCTTCTTTGCTCCCTCTCCTTTCCTCACAATGACACCAGTCTTCTTTGCTCTCTCTCCTTTCCTCACAATGACACCAGTCTTCTTTGCTCTCTCTCCTTTCCTCACAATGACACCAGTCTTCTTTGCTCCCTCTCCTTTCCTCACAATGACACCAGTCTTCTTTGCTCCCTCTCCTTTCCTCACAATGACACCAGTGTGTGTGTGCATTCTGAATAGTTTTTATTTCTATACAGGCTCCGATCCAGAGATCATGAAAACCTTCCCTAGCCTTCTAGAGGAAAGCTGAAGGCAGATGACCAGGGTCCTGTGAGTGTGCATGCATGTGCAAACCTGTGTGTATGTATTATATGTACAGGAAACTGACAAAATAAAGGCAACCCCAACATAGTGTCTTCATAGAGCGTTGGGCCACCACGAGGCAGAACATCTTCAAAGCACCATAGATTCTATATTGTCTGGAACTAAATTGGAAGGATGCGACACCGTCACTCCACGAGAAATTCCATAATTAGGGGTTTTGTTGATGATGGTGGAAAACGCCGTCTCAGGCGCCGATCCAGAATCTCCCATAAGTGTTCAGTTGGGTTGAGAATCTGTTGACTGAGAAGGCCATGACATATGGTAGCCTAGTGGTTAGAGCCTTGGGCCATTAACCAAAAGGTTGCTAGATCGAATCCCTGTGTAAGGGGTGAGTACTGGCAGCAGAGAAGTCAGGCGCAGGAGAGCAAAAACTGTTACAACGGCGCAGTTTAATAATAAAAATCACCGTAAACAGAACAATCAATACAATGGGTACAAAACCTGTTGCACACCAGAAAATAATGTGCACAAGCGCTTACAATAAACAATTCTGGACAAGGACATGGGGGGAACAGAGGGTTAAATCACAACATGTAATGATGGAATTGAAACCAGGTGTGTGACAAAACAAATGAAAAATGGATCAATGATGGCTAGAAGACCAGCAACGCCAAACGCCGCCTGAACAAGGAGAGGAACCAACTTTGGCAGAACCAACTTTGGTACAAATCTGTCGTTCTGCCCCTGAACAAGGTAGTTAACCCACTGTTCCTAGGCCGTCATTGTAAATAAGAATTGGTTCTTAACTGACTTGCCTAGTTAAATATGGTAAATATCATTTTCAGTCAACAGTCGTGCACTGTGGATGGGGGCGTAGACAAAATAATGACCTGCCCAGCATTTTTATACATGACCCTAAGCATGATGTTAATTGCTTAATTAACTCAGGAACCACACCTGTGGGGAAGGACCTGCTTTAAATATACTTCGTATCCCTCATTTACTCAAGTGTTTCCTTTATTTTGGCAGTTACAGTACCTGTACGTATGCATGCAAGGTACTGTACTGTATGGTGCTGTATGTACAGTATATGCATTTTATTTATTCATTGCTTTTCTCTGTTACCGAACAAAAGTATCAGAGGACGTTAAAGCGTCTTCAGAATGCATCTGTTAAGGGTAAGGGGATTACCAGGGGAAACAAAAAGAGGAACAGTCGTTGACAAGGTCAATACAAAAATCAATCTGGTTGCAACACAGAGACACCACTCTCCCTCCCTCCCTCTGCCCCAGGCCAGGCGGAACACAGAGACACCACTCTTCCTCCCTCCCTCTGCCCCAGGCCAGGCGGAACACAGAGACACCACTCTCCCTCCCTCCCTCTGCCCCAGGCCAGGTGGAGCACAGAGACACCACTCTACCTCCCTCTGCCCCAGGCCAGGCGGAACACAGAGACACCACTTTCCCTCCCTCCCTCTGCCCCAGGCCAGGTGGTGCACAGAGACACCACTCTCCCTCCCTCCCTCCCTCCGCCCCAGGCGGAACACAGAGACACCACTCTCCCTCCCTCCCTCTGCCCCAGGCCAGGTGGAGCACAGAGACACCACTCTCCCTCCCTCCCTCTGCCCTAGGCCAGGTGGAACACAGAGACACCACTCTCCCTCCCTCCCTCCCTCTGCCCCAGGCCAGGTGGAACACAGAGACACCACTCTCCCTCTGCCCCAGGCCAGGCGGAACACAGAGACACCACTCTCCCTCCCTCTGCCCCAGGCCAGGCGGAACACAGAGACACCACTCTCCCTCCCTCTGCCCCGGGCCAGGCGGAACACAGAGACACCACTCTCCCTCCCTCTGCCTACATTTACATTACATTTAAGTCATTTAGCAGACGCTCTTATCCAGAGCGACTTACAAATTGGTGGATTCACCTTCTGACATCCAGTGGAACAGCCACTTTACAATAGTGCATCTAAATCATTAAGGGGGGGGGGAGAAGGATTACTTGTCCTATCCTAGGTATTCCTTGAAGAGGTGGGGTTTCAGGTGTCTCCGGAAGGTGGTGATTGACTCCGCTGTCCTGGCGTCGTGAGGGAGTTTGTTCCACCATTGGGGGGCCAGAGCAGCGAACAGTTTTGACTGGGCTGAGCGGGAACTGTACTTCCTCAGTGGTAGGGAGGCGAGCAGGCCAGAGGTGGATGAACGCAGTGCCCTTGTTTGGGTGTAGGGCCTGATCAGAGCCTGGAGGTACTGCGGTGCCGTTCCCCTCACAGCTCCGTAGGCAAGCACCATGGTCTTGTAGCGGATGCGAGCTTCAACTGGAAGCCAGTGGAGAGAGCGGAGGAGCGGGGTGACGTGAGAGAACTTGGGAAGGTTGAACACCAGACGGGCTGCGGCGTTCTGGATGAGTTGTAGGGGTTTGATGGCACAGGCAGGGAGCCCAGCCAACAGCGAGTTGCAGTAATCCAGACGGGAGATGACAAGTGCCTGGGCCAGGCGGGCCAGGCGGAACACAGAGACACCACTCTCCCTCCCTCTGCCCCGGGCCAGGCGGAACACAGAGACACCACTCTCCCTCCCTCTGCCCCGGGCCAGGCGGAACACAGAGACACCACTCTCCCTCCCTCTGCCCCGGGCCAGGCGGAACACAGAGACACCACTCTCCCTCCCTCTGCCCCGGGCCAGGCGGAACACAGAGACACCACTCTCCCTCCCTCTGCCCCGGGCCAGGCGGAACACAGAGACACCACTCTCCCTCCCTCTGCCCCGGGCCAGGCGGAACACAGAGACACCACTCTCCCTCCCTCTGCCCCAGGCACTGCATCAAATCCTCAGGAAAGGCAACGGCGTATTCATGGCTTCCTTGCCTCCATTCAAATCATTGAAGTGCATAGCAACCCCTGACTCCAGTCACTGTTAATAAACAATTTCATATTTTGTGTATGCCTAAACATGTTCATGCTCTTCACATTTGAGTGTGTCTACATAATTTGGGCGTGTCTACATAATTTGACTGTGTCTACATAATTTGAGCGTGTCTACATAATTTGGGCGTGTTTACATAACGTAGCTAGCAACTAAAAAACAGACAAGTGGACTATATTGCACTTCAAATAATTTTCAAGTTGGAACAATGTAATGTGCCGTTTGGAGAGGACAGGAGAGGATAGATAGATGGATAACTCATTTCAGTCAAAGTGGAGGGATGGAGGACTTCCAGCTACATAGGAAGGTCCCCAGGCACATTACCATGATGACCCAGGACCATTATCCAGTGAATTGGGAATCAACTCAGACCTGGGCTTCATAGTAAGGACACAGTTCATTTGTTCTCACAGCCTAGTATAAAAAGTTTTTGAAAATTCATAAACATATTTTCCAACTGATCTGATCTCTCCCCTTCTCTGTTTTCTCCTGGCCTCTTTCTCCTTCCCTCCATCTCTCTCTGCAGATTGTTCCGATGAAGCATGTGCTCCTCCCTGAGGAGGTCACTGCCAACAGGGCCCTGTAGGAGGAGAGCACACATTGATGCCCCTCCAGCCTGTGCAGGAGGCCTTCACACTGCCTTCCTTTAGTCAGCTACTCCACTGACCTGCTGCCTCTGCTCACTGACTAGGGTGAGTACTCATTCATCCCTTTCCCACCTCATTCTGTCTTTGAGTTGTTGTCTACCTCATCCACCAATAAAAGGATGTGTAAGTTCTTGTGGACTATCTGGTCCGTCTTCAAAGTTTTGACAGCAGGAGTGCATCGACAGGTGCTGTACACCTTTCTGTGTACAGCACATCTCCCTCTCCACCTCCCTCTCCACCTCCATCTCCCTCTCCACCTCCCTCTCCACCTCCCTCTCCACCTCCCTCTCCCTCTCCATCTCCACCTCCCTCTCCACCTCCCTCTCCCTCTCCACCTCCCTCTCCATCTCCACCTCCATCTCCCTCTCCATCTCCCTCTCCACCTCCCTCTCCACCTCCCTCTCCACCTCCCTCTCCACCTCCCTCTCCATCTCCCTCTCCACCTCCCTCTCCACCTTCCTCTCCATCTCCCTCTCCACCTCCCTCTCCACCTCCCTCTCCACCTCCACCTCCCTCTCCACCTCCCTCTCCATCTCCCTCTCCACCTTCCTCTCCACCTCCCTCTCCACCTCCCTCTCCACCTTCCTCTCCACCTCCCTCTCCACCTCCCTCTCCACCTTCCTCTCCACCTCCCTCTCCATCTCCCTCTCCATCTCCCTCTCCACCTCCCTCTCCACCTCCCTCTCCCTCTCCACCTCCCTCTCCATCTCCCTCTCCATCTCCCTCTCCACCTCCCTCTCTACCTCCCTCTCCACCTCCCTCTCCACCTCCCTCTCCATCTCCCTCTCCACCTCCCTCTCCACCACCCTCTCCACCTTCCTCTCCACCTCCCTCTCCACCTCCCTCTCCACCTCCCTCTCCATCGCCACCTCCACCTCCATCTTCCTCTCCACCTCCATCTTCCTCTCCACCTCCCTTTCCATCTCCATCTCCCTCTCCACCTCCCTCTCCATCTCCACCCTTTCACCCTTCCTCTTGTCAGTTCAACATCTAGTTTTGACATTTGGGTTGAAATCATGTGCAAACAATGCTGATTCAACAAGTTTTTGCCCAGTGAGTAATTATTGTCATTCTAACATACAATAGAACTTAAAAAGTAAATTTTACATGAAAAAACAACATTTTTACAAAGCTTTCTAACTGAAACAGGTTTGGCCTCCATCCAACAAGAGAGCCTTGTACGTCCAGTAGATTCGACGTAACCCCTTAAACTGTTACATGTACACATTTAACTGTGCTATAAAATGGTAGTGGTTTTCTCTCTCACCATATTGTTTTCTGAGGCATCACGTTTCCACAGTGTGTCCTGACCTGACAGACACAGTAACTCAACATCATGGAGAAAGAAACACAATCTAATTTACTTGGCTCCAGTCTCCCTAGACTGACAAAATGAAATGCCCATTAACAGAGCAGATACGAATGTGACTACACAAATTACACAAATGGGATCAAATGGGAAATGTATGCTGCAGTTTAGACAGAACACTCAGACTTCCTGACAAGGTGTTTGTAGCACCTCAGGTGGTGTGGACCCGGGACAGACATGGAACAGGACACACATGGATGCACGCATGCACTCACACACACACAATGTGTCAAACAATGTGTCATATCATATGATGTTTCTGCAGACTTCCTGTTAAGTTAATAAAACTATAAACATACTCAGTTTTACAATAACAGTACAGATAAAGACAGACAGGCAGAGAGAAGAAAGAAAGACAGAAAGACAGAAAGACAGAAAGAAAGAAAGAAAGGATAAATGAGAGAGTGAATAGAGGGATAGAGAATAAAGTAAAAGAGAGTGGTGAGAAATTGAGGGTAAAGAGGAGAGTGAAGAGAGAGAATGAAAAGAGAGAAAATGAAGAAGATCTATCCTCTATTTCACGCAGTCTTGACAGACAGACCAATTATGGGAGAAGGAGAGAGAAAGGAGGAGAAAGGAGGATAATATTGGCGAGTACAGGCGGAAATAGACAAAAAGAAGATCGAACATGTAAAAAGAGGAAGAGCGGGTTTTCTAGTAATCTGGTTGCTGTCAGACATGTTAGAAAAAAGTGTGATGGACATTTTTATGTTTGTGCTTTTTTAATAACCAATTTCTGTGTTCATGCAAGTGACTGATGGAACGCCTGCAATCTAGTATGTATCTGCAATTTGGCAGTACGCCCAGACCCTTGTTTTGAGAATGATATCTCACTTTGAAGGTCTCTGCTTGAAGAGAAGAAGCTTCAATAGTTATTGGTCTGTCACATGAATGATAGCAAACGTTACTGATAAATTGATTTATGAACAATGAATAAGCTAAATCATGCAAATATTATTTTCTGTGTCTGTATATAAGAGAACGAACAGGACTGCCCCGTTGGAGCTCCTGATCGACATGAGTATATATGGTGCATTGAGTTGGTTGGAACCTCTTCAGCATGCTGATAATAAACAATGATTCATTTAAGATTGACTTTGAGTGTCCCCGTGTAAGAATTTCCACAACAGAAGTTAATGTGGGGTTTAGTACAGTCTAATGGTGTCTGTCTGTGCTGGTTTCTCTTGACATTTCAGTTTAAATTGACTCTATACATCAGTGTTCTATTGATCTCCTGTCCTCTTAAACAATGATGGTACGAATACCCACATATGCAAGCACACATACACACCTGCAGATAAACACACACCTTGCTATCCCAGGTGATCTCTGTGTGTAAATATACAGGAATATGCTGTTATAGAGGATGAAATGTAGTGGGAGAGAGGTATGAAGGGCTAAACAGCAAGCCAAAGAACATGAAGAATTATGAGATTGAGAGAGGGAGAGAGACAGTAAAAGGGAGAGAGAGTGAGAGTGAGGTATAGAAGGGAGGGAGAAAGAGAGTGGGAGGTTGGGAGTTGAATTAATTGCATTTTCTGGAGTGGCTAGAGCAATATACTATAGAACACTGCGTGGTTAGGGAAAAAGTAGCTAAGGCCTAGAATGTCCATTCAGCCTCTTCTGAGAGAACAGAAAGACAGACACACACACATACGCACATAAACATATGAGCGCACGTACAAACACACACTAGCAGACACACACACGCATGCACTCACACGAGCTAGAAAACACACACTCTCACAAACACACACACACGGGCGGTTGCTCCAAAGCTTTTCCGTTCACCTTCCCACTCCTGGGCCAGACTACACTCAATCATATGACCCACTGAAGAGATGAGTCTTCAGTAAAGACTTAAAGGTTGAGACCGAGTTTGCGTCTCTTACATGGGTAGGCAGACCGTTCCATAAAAATGGAGCTCTATAGGAGAAAGCCCTGCCTCCAGCTGTTTGCTTAGAAATTCTAGGGACAATTAGGAGGCCTGTGTCTTGTGACCGTAGCATACGTGTAGGTATGTACTCCAGGACCAAATCAGAGAGATAGGTAGGAGCAAGCCCATGTAATGCTTTGTAGGTTACCAGTAAAACCTTGAAATCAGCCCTTGCCTTGACAGGAAGCCAGTGTAGGGAGGCTAGCACTGGAGTAATATGATCACATCTTTTGGTTCTATTCAGGATTCTAGCAGCCGTATTTAACACTAACTGAAGTTTATTTAGTGCTTTATCCGGGTAGCCGGAAAATAGAGCATTGCAGTAGTCTAACCTAGAAGTGACAAAAGCATGGATTAATTTTTCTGCATCATTTTTGGACAGAAAGTTTCTGATTTTTACAATGTTACATAGATGGAAAAAAGCTGTCCTTGAAATGGTCTTGATATGTTCTTCAAAAGAGAGATCAGGGTCCAGAGTAACGCCAAGGTCCTTCACAGTTTTATTTGAGACGACTGTACAACCATTAAGATTAATTGTCAGATTCAACAGAAGATCTCTTTGTTTCTTGGGACCTAGAACAAGCATCTCTGTTTTGTCCGAGTTTAAAAGTAGAAACTTTGCAGCCATCCACTTCCTTATGTCTGAAACACAGGCTTCTAGCGAGGGAAATTTTGGGGCTTCACCATGTTTCATTGAAATGTACAGCTGTGTGTCATCCACATAGCAGTGAAAGTTAACATTATGTTTTCGAATAACATCCCCAAGAGGTAAAATATATAGTGAAAACAATAGTGGTCCTAAAACGGACAAACCATTCACAGAGACAAACTGATATCTTTCTGACAGATAAGATCTAAACCAGGCCAGAACTTGTCCGTGTAGACCAATTTGGGTTTCCAATCTCTCCAAAAGAATGTGGTGATCGATGGTATCAAAAGCAGCACTAAGGTCTAGGAGCACGAGGACAGATGCAGAGCCTCGGTCTGATGCCATTAAAAGGTCATTTACCACCTTCACAAGTGCAGTCTCAGTGCTATGATGGGGTCTAAAAGCAGACTGAAGCATTTCGTAAACATTGTTTGTTTTCAGGAAGGCAGTGAGTTGCTGCGCAACAGCCTTTTCTAAAAATTTTGAGAGGAATGGAAGATTCGATATAGGCCGATAGTTTTTTATATTTTCTGGGTCAAGGTTTGGCTTTGTCAAGAGAGGCTTTATTACTGCCACTTTTAGTGAGTTTGGTACACATCCGGTGGATAGAGAGCCATTTATTATGTTCAACATAGGAGGGCCAAGCACAGGAAGCAGCTCCTTCAGTAGTTTAGTTGGAATAGGGTCCAGTATGCAGCTTGAAGGTTTAGAGGCCATGATTATTTCATCATTGTGTCAAGAGATATAGTACTAAAACACTTGAGCGTCTCTCTTGATCCTAGGTCCTGGCAGAGTCGTGCAGACTCGGGACAACTGAGCTTTGGAGGAATACGCAGATTTAAAGAGGAGTCCGTCATTTGCTTTCTAATAATCATGATCTTTTCCTCAAAGAAGTTCATGAATTTATCACTGCTAAAGTGAAAGTCATCCTCTCTTGGGGAATGCTGCTTTTTAGTTAGCTTTGCGACAGTATCAAAAAGGAATTTCGGATTGTTCTTATTTTCCTCAATTAAGTTAGAAAAATAGGATGAACGAGCAGCAGTAAGGGCTCTTCGGTACTGCACGGTACTGTCTTTCCAAGCTCGTCGGAAAACTTCCAGTTTGGTGTGGCGCCATTTCCGTTCCAATTTTCTGGAAGCTTGCTTCAGAGCTTGGGTATTTTCTGTGTACCAGGGAGCTAGTTTCTTATGAGAAATGCTTTTAGTGTTTAGGGGTGCAACTGCATCTAGGGTATTGCGCAAGCTTAAATTGAGTTCCTCAGTTAGGTGGTTAACTTATTTTTGTCCTCTGGCGTCCTTGGGTAGGCAGAGGGAATCTGGAAGGACATCAAGGAATCTTTGTGTTGTCTGTGAATTTCTAGCACGACTTTTGATGTTCATTGGTTGCGGTCTGAGCAGATTATTTGTTGCAATTGCAAACGTAATAAAATGGTGGTCTGATAGTCCAGGATTATGAGGAAAAACATTAAGATCCACAACATTTATTCCATGGGATAAAACTAGGTCCAGCGTATGACTGTGACAGTGAGTAGGTCGAGAGACATGTTGGACAAAACCTACTGAGTCGATGATGGCTCCGAACGCCTTTTGGAGTGGGTCTGTGGACTTTTCCATGTGAATATTAAAGTCACCAAAGATTAGAATATTATCTGCTATGACTACAAGGTCCGATAGGAATTCAGGGAACTCAATGAGGAACGCTGTATATGGCCCAGGAGGCCTGTAAACAGTAGCTATAAAAAGTGATTGAGTAGGCTGCATAGATTTCATCACTAGAAGCTCAAAACACGAAAACGTCATTTTGTTTTGTAAATTGAAATTTGCTATCGTAAATGTTAGCAACACCTCCGCCTTTGCGGGATGCACAGGGAATATGGTCACTAGTGTAGCCAGGAGGTGAGGCCTCATTTAACACAGTAAATTCATCAGGCTTAAGCCATGTTTCAGTCAGGCCAATCACATCAAGATTATGATCAGTGATTAGTTCATTGAGTATAATTGCCTTTGAAGTAAGGGATCTAACATTATGTAGCCCTATTTTGAGATGTGAGGTATCATGATCTCTTTCAATAATGACAGGAATGGAGGAGGTCTTTATTCTAGTGAGATTGCTAAGGTAAACACCGCCATGTTTAGTTTTGCCCAACCTAGGTCGAGGCACAGACACGGTCTCAATGGGGATAGCTGAGCTGACAACACTGACTGTGCTAGAGGCAGACTCCACTATGCTGGCAGGCTGGCTAACAGCCTGTAGAATTGGAATTGCAGGAAATTAGTTGTAAAAATGCAAATGTTTTTCTCTCTGCCCCATGGCAAAATGATTTTAAAAAATTGCATTTAAAAAAACAATTATAATAAATAAAAATGAAATTTTTTATAAAATTGCTAAACTTCTCTCCTGCCAAATGGCGACATGTGTAGAATTGCCGAAAGCCTGCATTAAAACTGCCACATTTTCTTCACTCCCAGTGGCAACATGTGTAGAATTGCAGGAAATTTCCTTTAAAACAAAAATATTTACCCCAGGAGGTGGTCTTCCACTGATCTTACAGTGTTGTTTCACTTGTCTCACAGCGATGGTTCCCTTACAATCCATGTCCTTATTGGCAAACAGTTTCACACTAAATAGGATATCAACTCCACAGCAGATGTATGTAATCATTGTTTCATTTCAGAACCTCAGCTGCTCGGGGTGAAAGATCATGGCAATAGAGATGCAATCTGGGATCCGGTTGCAGTGAAACATGTCACAAAAGGATTTTATCAAATCACACCCTCCTCCTAACGAGCTCTGATGTCATCAGTAATTAACCTTCTGATTGGGCTAATCTGATTAAACAATCACATAGTATGGAATTACAAAAATGGGAAATTATTATAAGGGAATAAAGCCTAATTTCATTAGTATCTTCCACACAAGTCAATCCCAAACCACGGTTAGGTTCTGTGTAACCTTGTTCTACTTTAACTTTTTATGGCTGTAGGGGCAGTATTGAGTAGCTTGGATGAAAAGGTGCCCATTGTAAATGGCCTGCTCCTCAGTCTCAGTTGCTAATATATGCATATTATTATTAGTATTGGATAGAAAACACTCCAAAGTTTCTAAAACTGTTTGAATTATATGTGTGAGTATAACAAAACATACAGTGCCTTGCGAAAGTATTCGGCCCCCTTGAACTTTGCAACCTTTTGCCACATTTCAGGCTTCAAACACAAAGATATAAAACTGTATTTTTTTGTGAAGAATCAACAACAAGTGGGACACAATCATGAAGTGGAACGATATTTATTGGATATTTCAAACTTTTTTAACAAATCAAAACTGAAAAATTGGGCGTGCAAAATTATTCAGCCCCTTTACTTTCAGTGCAGCAAACTCTCTCCAGAAGTTCAGTGAGGATCTCTGAATGATCCAATGTTGACCTAAATGACTAATGATGATGACTTACAATCCACCTGTGTGTAATCAAGTCTCCGTATAAATGCACCTGCACTGTGATAGTCTCAGAGGTCCGTTAAAAGCGCAAAGAGCATCTTGAAGAACAAGGAACACACCAGGCAGGTCTGAGATACTGTTGTGAAGAAGTTTAAAGCCGGATTTGGATACAAAAAGATTTCCCAAGCTTTAAACATCCCAAGGAGCACTGTGCAAGCAATAATATTGAAATGGAAGGAGTATCAGACCACTGCAAATCTACCAAGACCTGGCCGTCCCTCTAAACTTTCAGCTCATACAAGGAGAAGACTGATCAAAGATGCAGCCAAGAGGCCCATGATCACTCTGGATGAACTGCAGAGATCTACAGCAGAGGTGGGAGACTCTGTCCATAGGACAACAATCAGTCATATATTGCACAAATCTGGCCTTTATGGAAGAGTGGCAAGAAGAAAGCCATTTCTTAAAGATATCCATAAAAAGTGTTGTTTAAAGTTTGCCCCAAGCCACCTGGGAGACACACCAAACATGTGGAAGAAGGTGCTCTGGTCAGATGAAACCAAAATTGAACTTTTTGGCAACAATGCAAAACGTTATGTTTGGCGTAAAAGCAACAAAGCTCATCACCCTGAACACACCATACCCACTGTCAAACATGGTGGTGGCAGCATCATGGTTTGGGCCTGCTTTTCTTCAGCAGGGACAGGGAAGATGGTTAAAATTGATGGGAAGATGGATGGAGCCAAATACAGGACCATTCTGGAAGAAAACCTGATGGAGTCTGCAAAAGACCTGAGACTGGTATGGAGATTTGTCTTCCAACAAGACAATGATCCAAAACATAAAGAAAAATCTACAATGGAATGGTTCAAAAATAAACATATCCAGGTGTTAGAATGGCCAAGTCAAAGTCCAGACCTGAATCCAATCGAGAATCTGTGGAAAGAACTGAAAACTGCTGTTCACAAATGCTCTCCATCCAACCTCACTGAGCTCGAGCTGTTTTGCAAGGAGGAATGGGAAAAAACGTCAGTCTCTCGATGTGCAAAACTGATAGAGACATACCCCAAGCGACTTACAGCTGTAATTGCAGCAAAAGGTGGCGCTACAAAGTATTAACTTAAGGGGGCTGAATAATGTTGCACGCCCAATTTTTCAGTTTTTGACTTGTTAAAAAAGTTTGAAATATCCAATAAATGTCGTTCCACTTCAGGATTGTGTCCCACTTGTTGTTGATTCTTCACAAAAAAATACAGTTTTATATCTTTATGTTTGAAGCCTGGAATGTGGCAAAAGGTCGCAAAGTTCAAGGGGGCCGAATACTTTCGCAAGGCACTGTATTGCAGACAAAAACCTGAGAAATTCCACTTCCTGTTTGTATTTTTTCTGGGGGTGGCAGATTTTCAACCAAGCTCTCATTGAAATTACAGCAAGATATGGATGAGCTTTCACTTCCTACGCCTTCCACTAGATGTCTACAGTCAATAGAACTTTGTCTGATGACTCTAATGTGAAGGGGGGTCGGTTGACACAGGAAATAGTCACCATAGCCATGAGTGGACCATGCATTCACTATGCGCGTTCACAGGGGAAGGACCTGCGTTCCACCGCTCATCTGAAGTCATTCTAATTCTCCGGTTGGAATGTTATTCAAGATATATGTAAACAACATTCTAAAGATTGATTCAGTACATCGTTTGACATGTTTCTACTGACTGTTATGGAACTTTTTAACATTTCGTCACGTTATAGTGGACGCGCTTTGTGATTTTGGAATTGTTTAACAAACGCGCTAACCAAAGTAGCTAATTGGACATCAATAACGGACATTTTCAAACAAATCAAGCATTTATTGTGGACCTGGGATTCATAGGACTGCATTCTGATGTTCATCAAAGGTAAGGAATTATTTATCATGTATATTCTGGTTTCTGTTGACTCCAACATGTTGGCTAATTTGGCTACTGTTCTGAGCTCCGTCTCAGATTATTGCATGGGTTGCTTTTTCCGTAAACTTTTTTTGAAATCTGACACAGGAGAGGTATATCTATAATTCCATGTGTATAACTTGTATTATCGTCTACATTTATGATGAATATTTCTGTTGAAACGATGTGGCTATGCAAAATCACTTGATGTTTTTGGAACTAGTGAATCTAATACGCCAATGTAAACTCTGATTTTTTTATATAAATATGAACTTTATCAAACAAAACATGCATGTATTGTGTAACATGAAGTCCTATGAGTGTCATCTGATGAAGATAATTCAAGGTTAGAGATTAATTTTATCTCTATTTCTGCTTTTTGTGAATGCTAAATTTCACTGGAAAATGGCTGTGCTTATTGTGGTTCGGTGGAGACCTAACATAATCGTTTGTAGTGCTTTCGCTGAAAAGCCTATTTGAAATTAACAACAAGATTAACTTTAAAATTATATAAAACACATGTATGTTTTAGGAATTGTAATTATGAGATTTCTGTGGTTTGAATTTGGCGCCCTCTATTTTCACTGATAGTTGTCATATCGATCCCGTTAGCGGGATTGCAGCCATAACAAGTTTTAAAGCTGCTTCAACTTCACGTAGACACACACACAGATTGGTCAGGAGGTTGTTCTGGTGATGGTACCAAATCACCTCTACCGGCGCCGAAATCTGACGTTAATGAGTGGCCTGGTGGGACACACAGACTCTGAGGTGATGTCCATATTGCATGTGTGTGTGGAATATTGCACAAAGCTCCCCTCCCCTGTCCTCCCTACTACTCTCCTCCCCTCCCCTGTCTTCTCCACTCCTCCCCTACTACATTCCTCTCCTCCCATACTACTCTCCTCCCCTGTCTTCTCCTCCTCCCCTGTCCTCTCATACTACTTTCCTCCCTACTACTTTCCTCCCTACAACTGTCCTCTCCTCCTCTACAACTCTCCACTCCTCCCCTACTACTCTTCTCTCCTCCCCTGTCTTTTCCACTCCTCCCCTGTCCTCTCCTCCCCTACTACTTCCTCCCCTCCCCTGTCTTCTCCTCCTCCCCTGTCCTCTCCTCCCCTACTACTTCCTCCCCTCCCCTGTCTTCTCCTCCTCCCCTGTCCTCCCTACTACTGTCCTCTCCTCCCCTACAACTCTCCACTCCTCCCCTACTACTTTCCTCTCCTCCCATACTACTCTCCTCCCCTGTCTTCTCCTCTCCTCCCCTGTTTCTCCTACTACTTTCCTCCCTACCACTTTCCTCCCTACTACTGTCCTCTCCTCCCCTATAACTCTCCACTCCTCCCCTACTACTTTCCTCTAATCCCATACTACTCTCCACCCCTGTCTTCTCCTCTCCTCCACTGTTTCTCCTGCTACTTTTCTCTCTTCCCCTACTACTGTCCTCTCCTCCCCTACTCCTCTCCTCACCTACTACTGTCCTCTCCTCCCCTACAACTGTCCTCTCCTCCCCTCTACTCTCATCTTCTCCCCTGTCCTATCCTCCCCTACTACTCTCCTCTCCTCCCTGACAACTCTCCTCTCCTCCCCTACTACTCTCATCCCCTAGTCCTCTCATCCCGTACTACTCTCCTCCCCTACTACTCTACTCTCCTCACCTACTCCTCTTCTCCCCTGTCCTCTCCTCCCCTACTACTCTCCACACCTCCCCTACGACTCTACTCCCCTACTACTCTCCTCCCCTACTACCCTCCTCCCCTACTACTCTCCTTACCTACTCCCCTCCTCCCCTACTACTCTCCTCTTTTTCCTTGTCCCCTCCTCCCCTACAACTCTCCTCCCCTACACCTCTCCTCTCCTCCCCTACCTCTCTATTCACCCCTACTTCTCTCCTCCCCTACTTCTCTCCTCCCCTACTCCTCTCCTCCCCTACTACTCTCCTCCCCTGTCCTCTCCTCACCGACTCTTGTCCTCCCCTACTACTCTCCACTCCTCCCCTACTCCTCTCCTCCCCTACTCCTCTCCTCCAATACTCCTCTCCTCCCCTACTCCTCTCCTCCCCTACTACTCTCCTCCCCTACTACTCTCCTCTCCTCCCCTACTACTCTCCTCCCCTACTACTCTCTACTACTCCCCTACTCCTCTCCTCCCCTACTACTCTCTACTACTCCCCTACTCTTCTCCTCCCCTACTACTCTCCTCTCCTCACCTACTCCTCCCCTCCCCTTCTACTCTCCTCTCCTCCCCTACTACTCTCCTCTGCTCATCTACTTCTCTCCTCCCCTACTACTCTCCTCCCCTACTACTCTCCTCTCCTCCCATACTACTCTCCTCTTCTCCCTTGTACTCTCCTCCCCTACTCCTTTCCTCCCCTACTCCTCTCCTCTCTTCCCCTACTCCTCTCCTCTCTTCCCCTACTACTCTCCTCCCCCACTACTCTCCTCCCCTACTACTCTCCTCTCCTCCCCTACTCCTCCCCTCCCCTACTTCTCTCCTCACCTACTCCTCTCCTCACCTACTCCTCTCCTCACCCACTTCACTCCTCCCCTACAACTCTCCTCCCCTACAACTCTCCTCCCCTACAACTCTCCTCTTCTCCCTTGTCCTCTCCTCCCCTACTCCTCTCCTCCCCTACTCCTCTCCTCCCCTACTACTCTCCTCACCTACTACTCTTCTCACCTACTACTCTACACTCCTCCCCTACTACTCTCCACTCCTCCCCTACTCCTCTCCTCACCTACTACTCTCCTCACCTACTACTCTCCACTCCTCCCCTACTCCTCTCCTCACCTCTAGCTCTAACCATTCTGTCTCTACAGATGTTTTTGTTCGAACGGTTAAAGCCCAACACTCCATACTTAGGGTTAGTACCAATGCTCCATGTTTTTCTCCTCCCCTACTCTCTCCTCCCCTACTACTCTCCACTCCTCCCCTGCTCCTCTCCTCCCCTACTACTCTCCTCTCCTCCCCTACTACTCTCCACTCCTCCCCTACTCCTCCCCACTCCTCCCCTACTCCTCCACTACTACTCTTCTCTCCTCCCCTACTCCTCTCCTCCCATACTATTCTCCACTCCTCCCCTACTACTATCCACTCGACCTCTACTCCTCTCCTCCACTACTACTCTCCAGTCCTCCCCTACTACTCTCCACTCCTCCCCTACTCCTCTCCTCCCCGACTACTCTCCACTCCTCCCCTACTACTCTCCACTCCTGCCCTACTCCTCTCCTCACCTACTACTCTCCTCCCCTATTACTCTCCTCCCCTACTACTCTCCTCTCCTCCCCTACTACTCTCCTCTTCTCCCTTGTACTCTCCTCCCCTACTCCTTTCCTCCCCTACTCCTCTCCTCTCTTCCCCTACTACTCTCCTCCCCCACTACTCTCCTCCCCTACTACTCTCCTCTCCTCCCCTACTCCTCTCCTCACCTACTTCTCTCCTCCCCTACTACTCTCCTCCCCTACAACTCTCCTCCCCTACTACTCTCCTCTTCTCCCTTGTCCTTTCCTTCCCTACTCCTCTCCTCCCCTACTACTATCCTCTTCTCCCTTGTCCTCTCCTCCCCTACAACTCTCCTCCCCTACTACTCTCCTCTTCTCCCTTGTCCTCTCCTCCCATACTCCTCTCCTCCCCTACTCCTCTCCTCACCTACTACTCTCCTCCCCTACTACTCTCCTCCCCTATTACTCTCCACTCCTCCCCTACTCCTCTCCTCCTCCTCACCTCTAGCTCTAACCCTTCTGTCTCTACAGATGTTTTTGTTAGAACGGTTAAAGCCCAACACTCCAAACTTAGGGATAGTACCAATGCTCCACGTTTTCTCCTCCCCTACGACTCTCCTCTCCTCACCTACTCCTCTCCTCCCCTACGACTCTCCTCCTCCTCTCCTCCCCTACTATTCTCCACTTACTCCAGGTGAGTAAAACATTTAAACGTGTTAACCCTCGCAAGGCTGCAGGCCCAGACGGCATCCCCAGCCGCGCCCTCAGAGCATGCGCAGACCAGCTGGCTGGTGTGTTTACGGACATATTCAATCAATCCCTATACCAGTCTGCTGTTACCACATGCTTCAAGAGGGCCACCATTGTTCCTGTTCCCAAGAAAGCTAAGGTAACTGAGCTAAACGACTACCGCCCCGTAGCACTCACCTCCGTCATCATGAAGTGCTTTGAGAGACTAGTCAAGGACCATATCACCTCCACCCTACCTGACACCCTAGACCCACTCCAATTTGCTTACCGCCCAAATAGGTCCACAGACGATGCAATCTCAACCACACTGCACACTGCCCTAACCCATCTGGACAAGAGGAATACCTATGTGAGAATGCTGTTCATCGACTACAGCTCGGCATTCAACACCATAGTACCCTCCAAGCTCGTCATCAAGCTCGAGACCCTGGGTCTCGACCCCGCCCTGTGCAACTGGGTACTGGACTTCCTGACGGGCCGCCCCCAGGTGGTGAGGGTAGGCAACAACATCTCCTCCCCGCTGATCCTCAACACTGGGGCCCCACAAGGGTGCGTTCTGAGCCCTCTCCTGTACTCCCTGTTCACCCACGACTGCGTGGCCACGCACGCCTCCAACTCAATCATCAAGTTTGCGGACGACACAACAGTGGTAGGCTTGATTACCAACAACGACGAGACGGCCTACAGGGCCTCTCCTCCCCTCCCCTATTCTCTCCTCTCCTCCCCTACTACTCACTACTCCTCCCCTACTACCCTCCTCTCCTCACCTACTCCTGTCCACTCCTCCCCTACTATTCTCCTCTCCTCCCGTTGATATCTTCTCTCCTACTACTCTACTTCCTCCCCTACTACTCTCCTCTTCTCCCCTGTCCTCTCCTCCCCTACTACTCTCCTCCCCTCCCCTACTACTCTCTACTCCTCCCCTACTACTCTCTACTCCTCCCCTACTACTCTCCTCCCCTACTACTCTCCTCTCCTCACCTTCTCGTCTCCTCCCCTACACCTCTCCTCTCCTGTCCTCTCCTTCCCTACTACTCTCCTCACCTTCTCCTCTCCTCCCCTACACCTCTCCTCTCCTGTCCTCTTCTCTCCTACTACTCTCCTCTCCTCACCTACTCCTCTCCTCCCCACTACTGTCCTCTTTTCACCTGTCCTCTTCTCCCCTACTACTCTACTCTCCTCCCTACTACTCTCCTCCCCTACAACTCTCCTCTCCTCCCTACTACTCTCCTCCCCTTCCCTATCCTCTCCTCCCCATTCTCTCCTCCCCTCCCCTGTCCTCTCCTCCCCTGCCCTATCCTCTCCTCCCCTATTCTCTCCCCTCCTCCCCTATTCTCTCTTCTCCTCCCCTGCCCTATTCTCTCCTCTTCTCCCCAATTCTCTCCTCCCATCCCCTGTCCTCTCCTCTCTTCCCCTGTCCTCTCCTCCCCTGTTCTCTTCTCTCCTCCCCATTCTCTCCTTTCCTCCCCTATTCTCTCCTCTTCTCTCCTTACCTCCCCTATTCTCTCCTCTCCTCCCCTCTTCTCTCCTTTCCTCCCCTATTCTCTCCTCTCCTCCCCTACTACTCTCCTCCCCTATTCTCTACTCTCCTCCCCTATTCTCTCCTCTCCTCCCCTACTACTCCCCTCCCCTATTATCTCCTCTCCTCCCCTATTCTCTCCTCTCCCCTATTCTCTCCTCCCCTACTACTCTCCTCCCCTATTCCCTCCTACCCTCCCCTATTCCCTCCTCCCCTCCCCTATTCCCTCCTCTCCTCCCCTATTCCCTCCTCTCCTCCCCTACTACTCTCCTCTCCTCCCCTATTCTCTCCTCTCCTCCCCTACTACTCTCCTCCCCTATTCTCTCCTCTCCTCCCCTATTCTCTCCTCTCCTCCCCTGTCCTCTCCTCCCCTATTCTCTACTCTCCTCCCCTACTACTCTCCTCCCCTATTCTCTTTACTCCTCCCCTATTTTCTTCTCTCCTCCCCTACTACTCTCCTCCCCTATTCTCTCCTCCCCTATTCTCTCCTCCCCTATTCTCTCCTCCCCTATTTTCTCCTCTCCTCCCCTATTTTCTCCTCTGTATCTCTCCATCTAAATAAATGGAACTGAAGTACTGCATCTTCAGTGTATCAGCCAGCAACATAGAGCCCAATATTAGACCAATAGCTTATACCACAATGTGATGTGTCCCCATCTCAGGCTACCGCTACTATTCTGATACATATGTCTTTGAGATTCTGCTATTGAAGAGCTGGATGTTGCACAATAACATGACTCACATCTAAGAAAAAGTATTTCAACCTACAGGAGCTACTGCTGAAAGACAAAGCAAATCCACCGGGTCTGTTAGGTAACCATATGTGTAGGTTGAGGTTAGAATAACTTTCTGTTCGGTTTGAGTCGTATGCATGTCTATATCAGGCAAATCAATCACATGTATTTACAAAGCCCTTTTTACATCAGCAGATGTCACAAAGTGCTTATAAAGAAACCCAGCCTCAAACAGCAAGCAATGCAGATGTAGAAGCACAGTGGCTAGGAAAATCTCCCGAGAAATTCAGGAAGCTAGGAAGAAACCTGGAGAGGAACCAGGCTCTGAGATATGGCCAGTCCTCTTCTGGCTGTGTCAGGTGGAGGGTCAAATAATAATCACAGTGGTTATAGAGGGTGCAACAGGTCAGCGCCTCAGGAGTAAATGTCAGTTGGCTTTTCACAGCCAAGCATTCAGAGGTCGAGACAGCAGGTGTGGTAGAGAGAGAGAGGGAGACTGTGCCATCTTCCATTTTACAGTAAGACTGATGATAGAACACCAGGTAATCATCAAGGTGTCAAGTGGCAACAGCAATTCCTGTTTGGCCCTGTCCGGGGGTGTCCTCGGGTGGGGCCACAGTGTCTCCTGACCCCTCCTGTCTCAGCCTTCAGTATTTATGCTGCAGTAGTTTATGTGTCGGGGGGCTGGGGTCAGTTTGTTATATCTGGAGTACTTCTCCTGTCCAATTCGGTGTCCTGTGTGAATCTAAGTGTGCGTTCTCTAATTCTCTCCTTCTCTCTCTCGGAGGACCTGAGCCCTAGGACCATGCCCCAGGACTACCTGACATGATGACTCCTTGCTGTCCCCAGTCCACCTGGCCGTGCTGCTGCTCCAGTTTCAACTGAACCGCGGCCCTAGGACCATGCCCCAGGACTACTTGACATGATGACTCCTTGCTGTCCCCAGTCCACCTGGCCGTGCTGCTGCTCCAGTTTCAACTGTTCTGCCTTATTATTATTCGACCATGCTGGTCATTTATGAACATTTGAACATCTTGGCCATGTTCTGTTATAATCTCTACCCGGCACAGCCAGAAGAGGACTGGCCACCCCACATAGCCTGGTTCCTCTCTAGGTTTCTTCCTAGGTTTTGGCTTTTCTAGGGAGTTTTTCCTAGCCACCGTGCTTCTACACCTGCATTGCTTGCTGTTTGGGGTTTTAGGCTGGGTTTCTGTACAGCACTTTGAGATATCAGCTGATGTACGAAGGGCTATATAAATAAATTTGATTTGATTTGATTTGATAACATACTGTACATGGTTTAAATTAGGACTGTGTGTGTATGTGTGTGTGAGTGTGTGTGTTTATGTTTGATTGTTTATATGTGTGTGTGTGTGTGTGTGTGTGTGTGTGTGTGCGTGCGTGCATGTTCGTGTGGCTTTTATTGTCATTGCGACATTGACTGTGTATCCAGCTTGATAACAAGGTGTTTTCAGCAGCATTCAATCACACACACGTTCCTAGAGGACATCATTCACATCTTAATTAAGTAGGTAATGGGACCCAGGCTTATGTACTGGATGTGGTCGCAGTGGCAAGACGTGCACACATGCGCGTGTGTGTGAGAGAGTGTGATGTCCTAGGGGGAAGTGTTCTACTTAACTGCCTTTCCACCATTTCCCCACTTTAATCTCCCTCCCCAGGGGAACACTTATATGGATTTGTGTTTCCTGGGTCATCAATCTAATTTGACAGGAGATGAACAAGATTAGAGAGAGAGGACAATCCGGGGAGGGAGGTGTTCATCTGTGTGTGTGTGTGTGTGTGTGTGTGTGTGTGTGTGTGTGTGTGTGTGTGTGTGTGTGTGTGTGTGTGTGTGTGTGTGTGTGTGTGTGTGTGTGTGTGTGTGTGTGTGTGTGTGTGTGTGTGTGTGTGTGTGTGTGTGTGTGTGTGTGTGTGTGTGTGTGTGTGAACAAGATTAGAGAGAGAGGACAATCCGGGGAGGGAGGTGTTCATCCGTGTGTGTGTGTGTGTGTGTGTGTGTGTGTGTGTGTGTGTGTGTGTGTGTGGTATTACGTGAGTGTGAGTGCACGTGCTTGTGTGTCTTCGTGTTAGTGCGTGTGTGTGTTTGTGTGTTAGTACATTGTTTTGCTTAAACCATCACCTCGACTCCAAGGTGTCAGACACAGACAAGACTTTATGATCAATCACACTACACTCATAATAATGTCTATATACTGACAGGTTAACTATGTGTCCATAGACATCAAATGCAAACGCAGCATGTTAGTGTTCTATGATAATGTGTTTTGCATTCTTCTTCAAACCTTGTCGAGGAGAGCATGATGAAGTGTATGTGTTTACACCAGTCCAGTGCCAACACAGCACATTACACACATTAACAGTCCAACTTGATTAGCTAAATCACGTGTGGTGGTGCTGGGCTGGAACTAAAGCCTGCACACCCTGAACACTGGTGAGGTAGATAGATTTATTTTTGACTCCCGTTTGAGCCACCCACGGCCCACCTACAATTCAGCACAGGCACAAAACCATCTATTTGCAAGCAGCCATGCGTGTGCTTGCTGAAAGGAGTAATCCATTAAAAGCCTCTAGTCACACACTTCCCCGCATTAGAACTGCTTCTGTGTAACTTCCTCTCAACCTCTACTTCTCTCTTTCTCTCCCTCCCTCTCGTCGCTCCCTCCCATCTCCCTCTCACACCTTTTTTCTCTCCTCCAAGCAGCAAAGATCATCCGTTTTATTCCCTGTTACAGTTGATTGCATCTCATTTCCCTCCCTTACTTCAAGAGGAATGGAATGGTGACCTCAACACATCTTGATATCACAGACTGTCAGCTCCATTCTAGTCAATACAGTTCTACCTGAACGCTTTGTAAAGTTGGGCCCTCCTGAGTAGCAGGTGAGAGAGAGAGGTAGCGAGAGGGGACGAGAGGGAGAGAGAGAGAGGTAGAGAGAGAGGTTGAGAGAGGGGAAGAGAGAGAGGGGAAGAGAGGGAGAGAGAGAGGTAAGGAGGGAGAGAGAGAGGTGAGAGGGGAAGAGAGGTAGAGAGAGGGGAAGAGAGGTAGAGAGAGGGGAAGAGAGGTAGAGAGAGGGGAGAGAGAGAGAGGGGAAGAGAGAGAGAGGGGGAAGAAAGAGAGAGGGGGAAGAGAGGGGGAGAGAGAGAGAGAGGGGAAGAGGGGGAGAGAGAGAGAGGGGGAGAGAGAGGGGGGGAGAGAGAGAGAGAGAGAGGGGAAGAGAGGGAGAGAGAGAGAGGGGAAGAGAGGGAGAGAGAGAGAGGTAAGGAGGGAGAGAGAGAGAGAGGGGAAGAGAGGGAGAGAGAGGGGAAGAGAGGGAGAGAGAGGGGAAGAGAGGGAGAGAGAGAGGTAGAGAGAGGGGAAGAGTGGGAGAGGTAGAGAGAGGGGAAGAGGGGGAGAGAGAGAGATTCAGTCATGCAGACAAGCTTCATAGGTTTAGATTTGTAGACAGAGACTGAGCTCCAAGAGCAGCTGACATAAACTCTGCCAACATTCTAATGTGAAACAGTTACTCACACACACTTCATATTCAGTTCATCCTTCATTTCCTTAATTGTACTGGGAGGTAGTGTTTTTTTAGGAGAGTTATGCCGCGTTCACTTGCTAGTCTGAACTAGGAAACTCTGGAATTTCCGACTTGCTAACTGGTTGTCGTTATACACAAACCCCGTTCAACCAGTTAGCAAGTCAGAAATTCCAGTTTCCTAGTTCCGACTAGCATGCGAAGGTGGCATAAGTGGAGAGAAGCCTGAGAGGTGGCTTTGGTCTCGTTTGTTGGACAGATTTTTTTTTGACTGATGTAGGCCGAGATGTAGAGAGACAAATAATAACTGCTTTATTATCCGATTATCTATTTTTCTCTCTCATAAAGTTGACACAATGTAAATCTCAACACCATGGGAGTAAGGAAGAATATTAATATAATTTTGTTTGACTGGAGAGAGCAAGATGGGATTAGATGTCACTTATCTAATTCTCACTGTGTAGCTGAATATGTAATATGTAGAGAGAAGCAGTCTTGTTTGTGTACTGATTGTGATCGGACTCCAGCTGTGCACTAAAGCCCAGTCTATCTGTGAGATGTAGATTAGCATGCTGGGCTGTGTGGTTCAGAGTTAGGGCACCAGACAATGGCTGGCTCTTGTAAATATTTAATTAAGGTAAAAATGACATAGTTTGATTGTAATGTAAAATATTGTGCTAGATTGAAGGGGGAGAGAGAAAGAGGGAGGAGAGGGAGAGAGCAGAGAGAGAGACAGCGAGTAAAGAAGGAGAGAGAGGGAGGAGAGGGAGAGAGCAGAGAGAGAGACAGCGAGTAAAGAAGGAGAGAGAGAGAGGAGAGGGAGAGAGCAGAGAGAGAGACAGCGAGTAAAGAAGGAGAGAGAGGGAGGAGAGGGAGAGAGCAGAGAGAGACAGCGAGTAAAGAAGGAGAGAGAGGGAGGAGAGGGAGAGAGCAGAGAGAGAGACAGCGAGTAAAGAAGGAGAGAGAGAGGGAGGAGAGGGAGAGAGCAGAGAGAGAGACAGCAAGTAAACAAAGAGAGAGAGGGAGGAGAGGGAGAGAGCAGAGAGAGAGACAGCAAGTAAACAAAGAGAGAGAGGGAGGAGAGGGAGAGAGCAGAGAGAGAGACAGCGAGTAAAGAAGGAGAGAGAGGGGGGAGAGGGAGAGAGCAAATCAAATCAATCAAATCAAATCAAATTTTATTTGTCACATACACATGGTTAGCAGATGTTAATGCGAGTGTAGCGAAATGCTTGTGCTTCTAGTTCCGACAATGCAGTAATAACCAACAAGTAATCTAACTAACAATTCCTAAACTACTGTCTTATACACAGTGTAAGGGGATAAAGAATATGTACATAAGGATATATGAATGAGTGATGGTACAGAGCAGCATAGGCAAGATACAGTAGATGGTATCGAGTACAGTATATACATACGAGATGAGTATGTAAACAAAGTGGCATAGTTAAAGTGGCTAGTGATACATGTATTACATAAGGATGCAGTCGATGATATAGAGTACAGTATATACGTATGCATATGAGATGAATAATGTAGGGTAAGTAACATTATATAAGGTAGCATTGTTTAAAGTGGCTAGTGATATATTTACATAATTTCCCATCAATTCCCATTATTAAAGTGGCTGGAGTTGAGTCAGTGTCAGTGTGTTGGCAGCAGCCACTCAATGTTAGTGGTGGCTGTTTAACAGTCTGATGGCCTTGAGATAGAAGCTGTTTTTCAGTCTCTCTGTCCCAGCTTTGATGCACCTGTACTGACCTCGCCTTCTGGATGATAGCGGGGTGAACAGGCAGTGGCTCGGGTGGTTGATGTCCTTGATGATCTTTATGGCCTTCCTGTAACATCGGGTGGTGTAGGTGTCCTGGAGGGCAGGTAGTTTGCCCCCGGTGATGCGTTGTGCAGACCTCACTACCCTCTGGAGAGCCTTACGGTTGAGGGCGGAGCAGTTGCCGTACCAGGCGGTGATACAGCCCGCCAGGATGCTCTCGATTGTGCATCTGTAGAAGTTTGTGAGTGCTTTTGGTGACAAGCCGAATTTCTTCAGCCTCCTGAGGTTGAAGAGGCGCTGCTGCGCCTTCTTCACGATGCTGTCTGTGTGAGTGGACCAATTCAGTTTGTCTGTGATGTGTATGTCGAGGAACTTAAAACTTGCTACTCTCTCCACTACAGTTCCATCGATGTGGATAGGGGGGTGTTCCCTCTGCTGTTTCCTGAAGTCCACAATCATCTCCTTAGTTTTGTTGACGTTGAGTGTGAGGTTATTTTCCTGACACCACACTCCGAGGGCCCTCACCTCCTCCCTGTAGGCCGTCTCGTTGTTGTTGGTAATCAAGCCTACCACTGTTGTGTCGTCCGCAAACTTGATGATTGAGTTGGAGGCGTGCGTGGCCACAGACGTGGGTGAACAGGGAGTACAGGAGAGGGCTCAGAACGCACCCTTGTGGGGCCCCAGTGTTGAGGATCAGCGGGGAGGAGATGTTGTTACCTACCCTCACCACCTGGGGGCGGCCCGTCAGGAAGTCCAGTACCCAGTTGCACAGGGCGGGGTCGAGACCCAGGGTCTCGAGCTTGATGACGAGCTTGGAGGGTACTATGGTGTTGAATGCCGAGCTGTAGTCGATGAACAGCATTCTCACATAGGTATTCCTCTTGTCCAGATGGGTTAGGGCAGTGTGCAGTGTGGTTGAGATTGCATCGTCTGTGGACCTATTTGGGCGGTAAGCAAATTGGAGTGGGTCTAGGGTGTCAGGTAGGGTGGAGGTGATATGGTCCTTGACTAGTCTCTCAAAGCACTTCATGATGACGGAAGTGAGTGCTACGGGGTGGTAGTCGTTTAGCTCAGTTACCTTAGCTTTCTTGGGAACAGGAACAACGGTGGCTCTCTTGAAGCATGTGGGAACAGCAGACTGGTATAGGGATTGATTGAATATGTCCGTAAACACACCAGCCAGCTGGTCTGCGCATGCTCTGAGGGCGCGGCTGGGGATGCTGTCTGTGCCTGCAGCCTTGCGAGGGTTAACACGTTTAAATGTTTTACTCACCTCGGCTGCAGTGAAGGAGAGACCGCATGTTTCCATTGCAGGCCGTGTCAGTGGCACTGTATTGTCCTCAAAGCGGGCAAAAAAGTTATTTAGTCTGCCTGGGAGCAAGACATCCTGGTCCGTGACTGGGCTGGATTTCTTCCTGTAGTCCGTGATTGACTGTAGACCATTCCACATACCTCTTGTGTCTGAGCCGTTGAATTGAGATTCTACTTTGTCTCTGTACTGACGCTTAGCTTGTTTGATAGCCTTACGGAGGGAATAGCTGCACTGTTTGTATTCAGTCATGTTACCAGACACCTTGCCTTGATTGAAAGCAGTGGTTCGCGCTTTCAGTTTCACGCGAATGCTGCCATCAATCCACGGTTTCTGGTTAGGGAATGTTTTAATCATTGCTATGGGAACGACATCTTCAACGCACGTTCTAATGAACTCGCACACCGAATCAGCGTATTCGTCAATGTTGTTATCTGACGCAATACGAAACATGTCCCAGTCCACGTGATGGAAGCAGTCTTGGAGTGTGGAGTCAGCTTGGTCGGACCAGCGTTGGACAGACCTCAGCGTGGGAGCTTCTTTTTTTAGTTTTTGTCTGTAGGCAGGTATCAGCAAAATGGAGTCGTGGTCAGCTTTTCCGAAAGGGGGGCGGGGCAGGGCTTTATATGCGTCGCGGAAGTTAGAGTAACAGTGATCCAAGGTTTTTCCACCCCTGGTTGCGCAATCGATATGCTGATACAATTTAGGGAGTCTTGTTTTCAGATTAGCCTTGTTAAAATCCCCAGCAACAATGAATGCAGCCTCCGGATAAATGGTTTCCAGTTTAATAAAGAGTTAAATAAAGTTTGTTCAGAGCCATCGATATGTCTGCTTGGGGGGGAATATATACGGCTGTAATTATAATCGAAGAGAATTCTCTTGGTAGATAATGCGGTCTACATTTGATTGTGAGGAATTCTAAATCAGGTGAACAGAAGGATTTGAGTTCCTGTATGTTTCTTTCATCGCACCATGTCTCGTTAGCCATAAGGCATACACCCCCACCCCTCTTCTTACCAGAAAGGTGTTTGTTTCTGTCGGCGCAATGCGTGGAGAAACCCGTTGGCTGCACCGCTTCGGATAGCGTCTCTCCAGTGAGCCATGTTTCCGTGAAGCACAGAACGTTACAGTCTCTGATGTCCCTCTGGAATGCTACCCTTGCTCGGATTTCATCAACCTTGTTGTCAAGAGACTGGACATTGGCAAGAAGAATGCTAGGGAGTGGGGCACGATGTGCCCGTCTCCATAGTCTGACCAGAAGACCGCCTCGTTTCCCTCTTTTTCGGAGTCATTTTTTTGGGTCTCTGCATGCGATCCATTCCGTTGTCCTGTTTGTAAGGCAGAACACAGGATCCGCGTCGCGAAAAACATATTCTTGGTCGTACTGATGGTGAGTTCACGCTGATCTTATATACAGTGGTTCTTCTCGACTGTATGTAATGAAACCTAAGATGACCTGGGGTACTAATGTAAAAAAGAAAAAAAAAACTGCATAGTTTCCTAGGAACGCAAAGCGAGGCGGCCATCTCTGTCGGCGCCGGAAGAATGTAGAGAGAGAGACAGCGAGTAAAGAAGGAGAGAGAGGGAGGAGAGGGAGAGAGCAGAGAAAGAGACAGCGAGTAAAGAAGGAGAGAGAGGGAGGAGAGAGAGAGACAGCAAGTAAAGAAGGAGAGAGAGGGAGGAGAGGGAGAGAGCAGAGAGAGAGACAGCGAGTAAAGAAGGAGAGAGAGGGAGAAGAGGGAGAGAGCAGAGACAGCGAGTAAAGAAGGAGAGCGAGGGAGGAGAGGGCAAGAGCAGAGAGAGAGACAGTGAGTAAAGAAGGAGAGAGAGGGAGGAGAGGGAGAGAGCAGAGAGAGAGACAGCGAGTAAAGGAGAGAGGGAGAGAGCAGAGAGAGAGACAGCGAGTAAAGAAGGAGAGAGAGGGAGAAGAGGGAGAGAGCAGAGACAGCGAGTAAATAAGGAGAGAGAGGGAGGAGAGGGCAAGAGCAGAGAGAGAGACAGTGAGTAAAGAAGGAGAGAGAGGGAGGAGAGGGAGAGAGCAGAGAGAGAGACAGTGAGTAAAGGAGAGAGGGAGGAGAGGGAGAGAGCAGAGAGAGACAGCGAGTAAAGCTCTGGATAAGAGCGTCTGCTAAATGACTTGAATGTAAATGTAAAGAAGGAGAGAGAGGGAGAAGAGGGAGAGAGCAGAGACAGCGAGTAAAGAAGGAGAGAGAGGGAGGAGAGGGCAAGAGCAGAGAGAGAGACAGTGAGTAAAGAAGGAGAGAGAGGGAGGAGAGGGAGAGAGCAGAGAGAGAGACAGCGAGTAAAGAAGGAGAGAGAGGGAGGAGAGAAACAGAGAGCAGAGAGAGAGACAGCGAGTAAAGAAGGAGAGAGAGGGAGGAGAGAAACAGAGAGCAGAGAGAGACAGCAAGAAAAGAAGGAGAGAGAGGGAGGAGAGAAACAGAGAGCAGAGAGAACAGAGTTGACAGCTAAACGCAGCGACAGTCTGATTGGTGCAGATGGAAAGGTCAGGGGTCAAGAGAGAAAATTAGCCGGGGTTGGAGTGCTGTCGTCATGGACTACAATTAGAGCAGAATTGACAGGCAGATTCAGAGAGAACCTCCTGTTCTGTTTAATTCCTGTGAATGATTTCTTCTTTAGTCAAATCAAATTTTAAACAACAGGTGTACTGAGTACTGAGTCCATGTGCAGGGGTACGAGGTAATAACATGGCTATATACACAGGGTACCAGTACGGAGTCCATGTGCAGGGGCATGAGGTAATAACATGGCTATATACACAGGGTACCAGTACGGAGTCCATGTGCAGGGGCATGAGGTAATAACATGGCTATATACACAGGGTACCAGTATGGAGTCCATGTGCAGGGGTACGAGGTAATAACATGGCTATATACACAGGGTACCAGTACGGAGTCCATGTGCAGGGGCATGAGGTAATAACATGGCTATATACACAGGGTACCAGTACGGAGTCCATGTGCAGGGGTACGAGGTAATAACATGGCTATATACACAGGGTACCAGTACGGAGTCCATGTGCATTGGCATGAGGTAATAACATGGCTATATACACAGGGTACCAGTACGGAGTCCATGTGCAGGGGCATGAGGTAATAACATGGCTATATACACAGGGTACCAGTACGGAGTCCATGTGCAGGGGTACGAGGTAATAACATGGCTATATACACAGGGTACCAGTACGGAGTCCATGTGCATTGGCATGAGGTAATAACATGGCTATATACACAGGGTACCAGTATGGAGTCCATGTGCAGGGGTACGAGGTATTAACATGGCTATATACACAGGGTACCAGTATGGAGTCCATGTGCAGGGGTATGAGGTAATAACATGGCTATATACACAGGGTACCAGTATGGAGTCCATGTGCAGGGGTACGAGGTATTAACATGGCTATATACACAGGGTACCAGTATGGAGTCCATGTGCAGGGGTACGAGGTAATAACATGGCTATATACACGGGGTACCAGTACGGAGTCCATGTGCAGGGGTACGAGGTATTAACATGGCTATATACACGGGGTACCAGTACGGAGTCTGTTAGAGCCGAATTGGACATATTTGTGTAAAAGACTGAACATATGGAGCTCCATGTATATTTGTGTAAATATATTAAATATTAATGTAAATGATGAAATATTAGGTACGTACCATTATGATTTATATTTACCTGATTTGAGATATATTCATTTGTGGTTTGTGTAACTCAGTTTTTGTCCCCCCCCCTCTTGCCTATTCATTGTATTGTGGTAAGTGTGTTAGGATAAAGGCAGGAAGTTGGGCCTTCGGGAGAGGGAGTCCTTGCTAGATGCGGGAGCGGTATAGTTTTTTGACCATACAGACATACAGACATACAGACAGGTCATAATATGTATTTTCCATATCAAGTATTCTCTGCTTTAAGTTGATTGGAGAATAATTTATTTCTTAGATATAAGAAGAATAAACATTTTTGTTGCACCATATCCCTGGATGTCATCGAATGTTTGGCCGTTTGGGAAACCTTGAGTGTGGACTGTATGCGTACCAAACAACCCCGCTTCAGGCTTGGGCAGTGGCTATGGTAAAGACGAAAGGAAGCCACTACAGAGTCCATGTGAAGGGGTAGGAGGTAATAACATGGCTATATACACAGGCTACCAGTACGGAGTCCATGTGCAGGGGTACGAGGTATTAACATGGCTATATACACGGGGTACCAGTACGGAGTCCATGTGCAGGGGTATGAGGTATTAACATGGCTATATACATGGGGTACCAGTACGGAGTCCATGTGCAGGGGTATGAGGTATTAACATGGCTATATACACGGGGTACCAGTATGGAGTCCATGTGCAGGGGTACGAGGTAATAACATGGCTATATACACAGGGTACCAGTACGGAGTCCATGTGCAGGGGTATGAGGTATTAACATGGCTATATACACGGGGTACCAGTATGGAGTCCATGTGCAGGGGTACGAGGTAATAACATGGCTATATACACAGGGTACCAGTACGGAGTCCATGTGCAGGGGTACGAGGTAATAACATGGCTATATAAACAGGGTACCAGTATGGAGTCCATGTGCAGGGGTATGAGGTATTAACATGGCTATATACTCAGGGTACCAGTACGGAGTCCATGTGCAGGGGTACGAGGTAATAACATGGCTATATACACAGGGTACCAGTACGGAGTCCATGTGCAGGGGTACGAGGTAGTAACATGGCTATATACACGGGGTACCAGTATGGAGTCCATGTGCAGGGGTACGAGGTAATAACATGGCTATATACACGGGGTACCAGTATGGAGTCCATGTGCAGGGGTATGAGGTAATAACATGGCTATATACACAGGGTACCAGTACGGAGTCCATGTGCAGTGGTACGAGGTAATAACATGGCTATATACACAGGGTACCAGTATGGAGTCCATGTGCAGTGGTACGAGGTAATAACATGGCTAAATACACAGGGTACCAGTATGGAGTCCATGTGCAGGGGCATGAGGTAATAACATGGCTATATACACAGGGTACCAGTATGGAGTCCATGTGCAGGGGTACAAGGTAATAACATGGCTATATACACGGGGTACCAGTACAGAGTCCATGTGCAGGGGTACAAGGTAATAACATGGCTATATACACGGGGTACCAGTGCAGGGGTACGAGGTACTTGAGGTAGATATGTACATATAACTAGGAATAAAGAGACGACCCATTATCCATTGATTAAGATGATATCTATGAGAGTAAAAGGATGGATATGGGTGCATGTGTGTCTCTGTTTGCATTTGATGTTACAGTAGTACTGTATTGAAAGAAAGTCAGTAAGCCTAGTTGGGGGTAAAACATGTATTCATAAATATATTAATTCA